>NC_066363.1:117984113-118111613 GCF_013377495.2 Cygnus atratus | reverse complement strand
AACTTGTGGAGCAGAATTGACATGTTCATGCGTCTTTACCCTCAGTGACTTAGTTTCATGTCTGTTAGAGGGGGTAATAGTACTTCAAACTCTTCAGAATAACTATTAAAATCTGTTAATTTCTAAAATGCTGTACTTTGGTGACTCGTATCAGAGAGAAAGGGAAATCAGACTTACATTACTGATTTGGCACGTTTCTTGCAGGTGTCCAGAACACATATTAGGCGTTGATGAACAACACTATAAAAAATTACTATAAAATCCATGGCTGTTTAGCCAAGTAGTTTTTGATGTTGATAGACCTGAAGAAGTTAGCCTTCAGTCTCCAGGCCAGCCTTATCACTGTGAAATAACTCAAGACATAATTAAACATAACTTTCGGGAAAAAGTTTTGTTCTTATCTGATACTTATAAGAAAATATTTATCATATGAGTGAAATTGTCATATAGAGATAAAGGTTATTAAAGCCAAATGGTAGTTCTTAGTAAAATAAATCAACATATGAAGTGTTCAATAAATCCTCTCTGTAAGTGGGTCTGTGCTGTAGAGGGAAAGTGGTCTCTGCCAACAGCTGCCTTTCATTGGAACATTAGGGACATTCAGCATTTTCAACATTTCTGCAGTGGGATTTGATGCCTTGTCATTTATTTTATTTTATTTTATTTTATTTTATTTTATTTTATTTTATATTTTATTTATTTTATTTATTTTATTTATTTTATTTTATATATATATTTTTTCAACTTGGATTCCCCAGGAGGCATTAAGTAAGAATTAACCTATCATTCAGGAAGATTTATTTTGGCCTGCCTAGAAAGAGTACTACTTTCAGAAGTCTACCTAGGCCTCCAATGTAATTGGCCTTCTTCAGGCCTCCAAATTGCAAGGAGACAAGCTGTATCTATCAACTGCACAGTAATGGGGAGAAAAAAAAAAAACAAAAAAAACATTTTCTTTCCTCTCCAGAATACAGAACAGTTGATCATCATTTTAGTTGCTCAAGTGGACAGTTAAATTTATTACTATTATTTTAGCTAATGGAATAAAGCTACTGGAAGAAGCATGAATGAAATTTAGGCTTATTTGTGATGTTGCCTACACAGACCTCTCAGGAAGCATCAGCAGCAGGAAGAGTAGAGCTTACCCTGTAAGTAGAGATACCCTGGAATAGATTCCCTGTAAAATGTTTACACCCTCTGGCTCTTTAGACAGTGGCCTTAAATTTGCTAGAAGTGACAGTAAAGATTTGTTTTTAACGATTTTTTATTATTTATTTTTATTTTTAGGTCTCATTTATTACAAAAAAAAAGTCTTTACTAAGGAATTATCTGTAAACTTGGTCAATGGGAAACACCAAGTCTTAGAGGGTGTACATACTTCAAGTGCATCTGTGGACATATGTTTCATCCATAAATGTCTAAAATGTAGGAGTAGCTGTTAATTAAATCAAAAGGACCATTTTAAAATATAGTTGGCTGACCTAATAATAAACCAGGAACAGACATATCTAGGCTGCTGCTAACTGGGCATATCCAAAGGGCAGAACCCTGCCTCACCACAGCTAAATTCACCTGGTTAGCTAGATGCACGTCTTGGACTTTCTGCCTTTAAAGAATTCTGGGTTTAAATTTACAGTTTTGGATTCCTGTTTTGGTTTAAGTTATTTGCCCAAAGTTTACAAGAATTTAAAAGGATAGATTGCAGGTAAGCCTTTAAAAGAGAGTACTAACTGTACAGCCACTGTGCTGCACACAATCATGAACATAAGATAAACCTTTGCCAAAATACCCAAAGATATTAAAAGACGTTTGGATATAATATTAGTGAGGGGAATCTATTTAGCTGAATGCATAACTTTTGCAACCCAACATCAGTGAAACTGGGTGTATGTTTCTATGGCATTTTCCATCCAAAAATAGTCACTATTTTTGTTCTCTAAGTCAACAGGAAGCTGTGTAGCTGTAATTAACAGCATACAGATTTCAGTGATTTAAACCTTACTGCATTTTCAGTAGGTAGGAAAAAAAAAGAAAAAAGAAAAGAAGAATAGTACAGTCAATGCTCAGAAAATGTCATTTACCAGCTGCATGAGATTAAGATGCTGTTTCATTTCTGAACAGTTTACTTCACAGCTGCTCATTACAGGCTTTCTCCTTCCCAATGTCTTGCATTAGCTTTTGTCTCCAACAGGACATGGGATTGAGGAACTACTGCTGTGATCAGATGAGGTGATGTAGATGTTATGAGGCAGGATCTGATCAGCCCCCTTCAGTCCCTGAGGTGATTCAACCAGCTCATTTCTTTGAGCGTAATAAGCAGAACTTCAGCATGTAGTTTCCAAATTATCCAGATTCCCTGGATTCAGATTAAATATGTCTCACCCAAACAAGAGTTTTTGAAAACACTTGCTGATGTTGTGGTATATGGAGTCTGTCTGAAAGGTGTGATTGTAACTATTTTAATAAGAGATTATAATATTTTAGTGTTTATTGGCCATAGCAAAAAATACAGGTAAAGTGCAATTTACTTTCACAGCTACTATGTCTACCTGAATTATCTGAACCTTCTAAATTTTAATTGAAAAAATGAAGGTTTCTAAATCATAAATTTAACTATGTTGAAATTAATTATATTTAATGCAATTTTGGTGCAATATTTAATGCTATTTTTGTGAGCATTTATTACAAATTAAGGTGACAAGAATTTTCAGTTTTATCATGGGATTGATTTTTAGAGCACTAAAAGTTTTTTTTACTCTTTTGATAGTTTATTAGGATGTTAAAATGTTAATTAAAAGTTCTGTTTTGGGAGCTTTTTCCTTGAGCAACTCTCTCTATTCTCACTTTTATTTCAATTGAAAATGCCCATTTTAAACTATCATAGAAAGAGTATTGCAGGTAAGGAGGCATAACTATGACCTCCTCCATTTTAAAAATACTTTTTAAAAATGAACTGGATATTCATTAATTAATAACACAGTACACCATCACTTTGACTGTGGTTCTGAAACTTTCTAGTGCATGAACAACCGTTAGAATATAGTGAAATCTATTTTGAGCCAATGAATGTTTTCTACAACTTGTCAAAGGCAGGATATTATACTAACCCATAACTAATATTGATGGGCTGATGAAAGTTACTAAGGATCATTACTGAAGCCATGTTGTTGAAAATTATCTATTAGTGCAGATGTAGGGAAGACTTTAAATGGTTTCCATTTTTATGGGTTTGAAATATACATTCTTTAAATGTTATTGAAAGCACTATCAAAGTTCTTAGTAAAACCAGTCTCAAAATATATAAAATAGGTTGCCCACATTCAACAGTTCTTACACTAAAACTTGCATGGTTTATGTAGACAAAGAAAACACACTTTATATGAAAAGCTAAAAAAGTTTTGAGAGTCTAACCAAGTGTTTAAAATCCATTTAAAATGACACAAAGACTCTGTATTCAATTATCCAGTTTTTAGAATTTGGCTCCTTAATGAATCAGTTTTGCTATTAGAAATTACCATTTTCCCCAATAAACTCTTTGGTTACATTTTAAAGTCATACTGTAAAGCAAAACAAAGCAAAGCATAGCAAAACAGACAAACAACATTCACATGCAAAACGACAACAACAACAAACAAACCTTCTTCAGGGATTTGATTTAATAGGTTTTCTATTTTTATCTTTTTCCCCTTTCCACAGAAAACCTTGTATTACCTCAGAACTGCAAGTTGCATACATAACCCCTGAGAATTATTTATTGTTTATCTCACCTGCATAGCAGAAGGAAATCTTCAGCCCAAGATAATTTGGATACATATCAAGGAAATAGTAACCACATGGTTCATATGAATGTAGTACATTTTCAAACAGGATTTTGACTTTGGTAAGTCTTTGTCAACTGTATTTCACATGTCCATATACTCATGAAGAACAAATGATGTCTGAAAGTTGTAGTTTTTTAATTATTTTTTCCTGATTTCTAAATGAAAATAGCTATGAAAACACCTCATGATAAAAAATGCTGCTGAAATATATTTTATTCAGGGTCTTCTTCAACTTCAACTTCAACTATTTAAAAAATAATGCAAATTACAGGATACAGTAAAAACATTTAATCTTAGCAAAATGTCCTGCTGTCACTGGGAAATTGTGAAAAGTTTTTTCAGAGATAACGTTGTAAAGAAGGTAAGGATTTAAATAGTTCGCTGAAGACTATCTTTGTTGTAATATTCCTGTAAAAACAAACAAAGAAACAAACAAAAAAAACACATTTCCAAGGTGCAATCGCTAAACTAACATATCTCCATGAAGATTATTTCAATATTAAATTAATTGACACCAGCTCCTGAATAAAAATTATGTAATGCTTAATGAGAACTGTATAGTTGTTTGCAGGTTTTTTTTTTAATTATGGGATGAAAAAAGGAAAGCATTGAGCATACAGAAAAAACAACAACAAACAAACAAACAAACAAAAAAGTCTAATTGAGGATAAAGAGCATTAACTGTGAAACTAGAAATTCTTCTTTCACTAATAATCCTCCATATATGACAATACTATGGAGATCTTCTAGAGAAAAGTAATGTTAGCCTGAGGATATGTCAGTGGGCAAATATTGTCATAGGCCAAAATAATACTAATAATGAGGCAGGGTTTAGAGAAGATCATGATCTTGCTGTCCTTGAAGCTTGACATTCAAGATGAATTAGGGGACACCCAGAGTTTCTTTGCATATTGTATATCCCAAGGACAAAGAAGTGTCTTGGCATATCCATTCCTATAGAGCTTTTCTAACACCCTACAGATCTTCAAAACAAAGTGTTTCACCCTTTAGCTTCAAGTCCTTCCTGATTTCTGCACACAGAGAAGATAAAGGTATTTTTGCCTATTTCCTCCATTACAAGGAAGTCCGCACTCCGTCACTTGGGAAAGAGTTTCCCCTATACATCTCATGTTGTTACATGTGATGCTGAAATTGTTTTATTCACTCTTCTTTGCTTTTAAGATATTTAAATAGTCAAGATGGCGTGATACAAATCATAGAATCATAGAATGGTTTGTGTTGGAAGGGACCTTAAAGATCACTCCCCTGCCATGGGATAGGACACCTTCCACCAGACCACATTTCTCAAAGCCCCATCCAACCTGGCCATTTCCAGGGATGAGGCATCCACAATTTCTCTGGTCAACCTGTTCCAGTGCCTCACCACCATCAGAGTAAAGAATTTCTTCCTTGTTTTAGTTTAAAGCCATTACTCCTTGCTCTATCACTACACTCACTGACAAAGTGTCCCTCTCCCGCTTTCTTGTGGGCTCCCTTTAGGTACAGAAAGGCTGCAATGAGGTGTCCCCAGAGACTTCTCTTCTCCAGGCTGAACAATCCCAACTCCCTCAGCCTGTCTTCATAGGAGAAGGCTCTATCCCTCTGATCACCTTCATGGCCTTCCTCTGGGCTCCTTCTAATACTTCTATGTCCTTCTTGTGCTGGGGGCCCTAGAGCTGAATGCAGTACTCCAGGTGGGGTCTTGAAAGAGCAGAGTAGAGAGCGAGAATCACCTCCCTTGACCTGCTGACCACACTTCTTTTGATGCAGCCCAGGATATGTTTGGATTTCTGGGCTGAAAATACTACAGTGTTGATATAGTTGTGAGTTCATATGTTTCCGTGGTTTTAACTGACTTAGGGTTTGTCAGCTAATATTTACTGCACTAATATATGCTGAACCTGTATTTGTGTCACCAGGGAACAAAATCCCATCCCCTGGGGGCTTGTAGGGGCACACACATTCCTAAAATCAGCAGGAGAACACTTTTCAGTCTCTTTGGAAAGGGCCAAACTAGTCCTGAAAGAGACAATAAAGAGACTGTGTTTTCCCTTCCAGTTGTATGTTCCATGTTCTTAAGAATATTTGCTACTAATCTGCTTCAACCATTCAAAGCTATTTGATTAACTGACATTAATGTCTTAACTCCCATTTAAGAATGCCTTTTAAAACACACAGATATTGCCAGTAAAGTTGTTGAAAATAACTAATAAAAATGGTTTGTTGTTGCTTAAGATATTAATCTTTCTATATTCAAATAAAAGATGAATATTCCTATAATGCAAAATATTTAAGATGTTTTATGCTTTTAAATGTATAGTTTTATGAATGATATTGTTGCCAGGCTGTTACTTCACAAACATATTTTTGAAACATAACCTAGGGAAAAATCTGGGTACAGAAAACATTTTATGAACTATTTCAGAAGACTGTGTGCAGTCACTTCCTGAACACTGCACTTCATAGCCTTAATGTTTCCTGTAGTGGTAACTGAATTTCCTATCCAAATGCAAAGCCTTTCCTGTTACATGGTACATAAACGTTTGTGAATTTGTAGCATATTCATTTGATCAAGGTTGATACTATCCATATTTTATCTCAGAAGAAAAAGAGAAAGAAAAGAGAAAAAAAAAAAGAGAGAGAGAGAAAAAGAGAAAAAAAAAGAGAAAAAAAAGAGAAAAGCTTATCTTTTAAGGAGAAAAAAAAAAGAGAGAGATACTATGCTAGATTTCATAAAGGAAAGGTTTTTATGAACTGTATTTTTTCTTCAGCCATTCATTGGATAAGAAAGAGACTTTTTCTGTGTTGTTTTGCCTTCCCTGTAGCGATGTATCTAAGGACCAGATGCTATTTTAAAATAAAAAGCAGAATTTAATCATTAGAAATGAATACACTATAATGCACTATACTTGGTCTCACAATAGATAAAAATGTAAAAATCTTGAATATCAGTGAAGCATTGTTTTTAAATAAATTGTTTCCTAATAGCTTTTGTTGCTAAGCAAAGCCATATGAAACTAAGATTGTACAACTGCAATTTGACAAAAGAGAGAAAAAATATTATAGATAATCAGTGTCAGTAATCCTTTCTGCAATCTATTGTGAGACCAAATACGTAAAATAGGATGATAGGTGATATATGTTTCAGGGCCTTATCTCAAACTGCCACTTATCTCACCTGCCTTCTTGATCTCTGTTTGAACCATACAACCATACAGGTCTCTCTCAAAATATAGAGCTCCTTGAATGTTATGCTATTTTCTTTCTGTCCTGCAAATGACCACAAAAACTGGCTGCCACTTACCATTGGGTGATACCTCTTTCTAAAAGGCATTTGGGGCCAAGCTAGCCTTTCCTGCTTAGAAAAGGAGAGCTCTACATAATTTCGAGTTGCGCCAAACAGTGTAAAAGTGAATCTCTACCTTGCTTATGATTAACATTTGTCAATTAATATATTACTATGCTCAGATCTCCTTTGCGTATCTCCATCAGCACTTCTGTGGAGAGCTTCTTTTCTAGTGACTAATCTATTGATTATCACACTGTAAAGTCTTCTCTCTCATACTAATAGGGTAGATAATATATGACTAATTCTCTTTAACAGTCTTTCTATGCAAGTTCCTCATTTTTGAGTGGATTGCATCTAGAACTAATACCCAGATGACAGTAAACATTGTTATTTATATTGTTCTAATTTGCCATTTTCTGGAAGACAAACAGAACAAGAATAATCATCTGTAGGTATAAAAGAGTTGGATGACTTTTTCATATCATCTGACTCCTGAAACAATTCATTATTGAAACACACAAACAAGAACAGTGCATGTCCCATTATAACTACCATTGGAAAATACTAAACATGGAAGCAAATATTTGGGAATGATGTTGCTGGAAATGTGCTACTTCAGAAAAAGATTCATTTGGTGGCCTTCAGTAGACCTCTCCTGTTGTAGAATAGCATAACACTTTCAGCCAATATGAATTTTTACAGAATCACAGGATAGTTAATGTTTGAAGGGACCTATGGAGATCCTCTATTCCTAATCTCTGCTCAAAGTAGGACAGCAACTGGGCTTTGTTTGTTTCCACAAGTGGAGACTCCACAAACTCTCTGGAAAACCTGTTCCAGTGACCCATGGTAAAAATGTTTTTTATTTTGTTTTGGTGGTGTTTGTGTTTCAACTTCTTGTCCTGTTACCTGCCAACACTGAGAATTTGCTCCATTTTCTCTACTCCATCCCAACTGTATTTATACACACCGATAAGATCCCCCTGACCCTTCCCTCCTCCATGCTGAACAGAAACTCCTCAGACACTCTCAGACACTCCTCATATGAGAGAGGCTCCAGTTCCTTAATCAATTTTGTATTATTATTATTATTATTATTATTATTATTATTATTATATATTTTTTTCCTGGACTCACTGTCCCTGCCTCTCTCATACAGGGTAGCCCAGAACTCAACACAGCACTCCAGATGTGGCCTGACCAGTGCAGAATAGTGGAAGGAGCACTTCCATTGGCTTGCTTGCAATGTATTCCAGTAGCCTGTTGGTCTTTGCTGAAACAGCACATTGCTGAATCACGTTCAAATCTGTGTCTGTTAAGACCCATAGGTCCTTTTCTGCAAAACAGATTTCTAGGTTTTCTTTCCCCAGCTTGTACCTGTTCATTGGGTTTATTCTTCTCTAGGTAAAGATGGAGGGTTACATTCCCCTGTGTTTGATTCCATGAGATTCATCCCATTTCTCCAGGTGGCTGGGGTCTCCCTCAATGTCAGCATGACCATCTAGCTAATTGGCCACTCCTCTCAGTCTTGTATTATCTGCAAATTTGCTGAGAGGGAACTCTCCCATCATGCAGGTCATTGAAAAAGAAGCTAAAGCATACTGAGCACAGTGTGGACCCCAGAGCTGTGATACTGTTATTTGTCATGTTCCCTCCTCTCAGGACCCTGAATACCACACTCCTGGTTAATGCAGTCAAGGCTGTTCCCAGTCTTCACATTCCTGACCAGTTCTTCTCTGTTTATGAGGTCTAGAAGTGTGTCTAACTTTTTCAGTTCTTTCTATGTCATGAAATTAACATCATTTCATGCCAGAGACCTCCTGGACTGCTTGTGATTTTCTATGTTATCCATCTGGAAGATATCAGGTTGATTCAAGTCGTCCTTGAGAACCAGGGCCTAGGAATGTGGGGTTTCCTATGTTGGTGTTTCTTACTTTAATGATATATGAGGCAGATTCTTTCTAATAGCCATAGGATATATAATGCTAGGCCTTTTTTTTTTTTTTTTTTTTTTTTAAATTCCCTCCTGGTGTTTTGCTCTTCTTCCTTTTGAACTTCTATTTACCTAGACTATGTCAATGTTTTTAGATCCTCACAACCAAAAGGAGAATCAAGAATCAAGGGCTTTAATTCTGCAACAGCAGCCAGAAAGACTTCAGAAAGACTTAATGAAAGTGCCAATCATAGAATGATTATGGTCATTGGCAGGACGTTGAGTGTAGCAAGAGAAACAATTGAATGGTGGGTAGGTTTGGAAGGACAGGAGGAGGGTGCTGAGTGCTCCCAGATGAGAGAGAGAGAGCTCAAAATTGAAGGGTTCTAGTACAAAAATATTTCAGGATTTTCATGTGGCTTTTTCTCATTACCAGAAGCACCCTGTGTCAGCTGCCATCCTGTCCTTTCCGTTCCTCTTGGAAACATAGTATTTCCTAGGGGCTAGTGCATTATTGTGTATATGAGAAACAGATATTTCTGTCAGGGATCACTTTCTCCCTATGTACCTAAAAGTCTAGTGAAGCTGTATTTTTAAAATTCTGTGTTAATGAGTGTCACAGGGCGAATCTGTTCAGTTCAGACAGATTAAAACAAATAATGAATCAATGTATTGATTTATGAATGACATAATTAACTGCAAATAAGTTAATTATACATTCAAGATCAGTACCAGAAATACAACAGAAAAACCACAATAACAAATAGTTACAAAAATAAATAAATAAATAAATAAAAGGCCACAGGTATCTAAGCATCCTTTTATAACTAATTCCAGAAGGTTTTATTCACATGTCTTCCCCTACACAGAGAGCTACATGCAAGCATCACCCTTCCCCTCCCAGAAGAGTGGGTTATAAGCACACACACACACACCTTTCTGGAAATGTGGGTTCCCTTGTTTGAACACTACACCCACAGGAGATGTGATGCTCCAACTTCACGTGTACCTGTGTGGCACCCTGTTTATGGCTTAATCCAGCTGATGGTTATCTTCATTTTAGGATTATCAGCATTGGTGAATGCTTAGACCGTGAGACTACTTTGGGTGTCCCATTTGTGCACATTGTTACATTCACACTCACTTGTTCCCAGTAGCAGTTATCTGGCCATTCTGCCAAGAATGTGAGCAACTCCACAAATAAAAAATTATTAAACCTGTCAGTTTAAGTGCTGCTTTTTCACTGTGACTCTTTCATCCATTACATTAATGATCTAATACATGAAATGTGAAATTAATTGCTTGCATTTGATACCATAACCATAACACAAAAAGCATATATAAGATAAAATGAATTTTCTGACTTGTCTTGAAGCCAGCTGAAGATGCAGGTGAAAGGCAATTTGTATTTCATACCTCTGTGTTTTGTCGTTTTTAAAATAACCAATAATAGAGATTGTGCAAGAGTATTTTGAGGTAATAGGAGTATGCTTATGTAATCTTCCTTAATATTTTTGTTAGTAACGTTGGCATAAAAACAAGACAGTCAGCAAGTGTGATTGATGTGACTTGGACCAGAGCAGTGTACAGGACAGCTTTCTGTAATGCAGATGGCATGAAATACGGGGTCATGAGATTCTATTTACACTTGTTCAGTAGGAGTGATCAGAACGAGTATCAGGGTGATCTCTGATGGGGTCATGCAGCTTTTTTCTCTGTAGAGCTAATTAGTTTTCACGGAGCACTGCGTAAATTTAGAGGTACGAGTATCTTTGCCTGCGTGTTCAGAGAAATGCACATAGTGAATTTTTCCCTCCACTGGGGTATACAAACATAGTTTTAAGGACTAATAATGAGAATTACAAAGGAAACTTTTGTTTTGAGAATGACTAATGAAAAATAGTATGAATTTGTGCATTTTGTGCATTTTAAAAAACACAGCTGTTTCTGGGTAAAAAAAAATTGGAGAGATATTTATAGGAAGTTTCACTGATAGTTTCATAGATGGTTCTCAACATAAGACTCGTAAATCTGAGAATTGTTGTACCTGGTGAGACCTTCTTTAATTGTATTACATACAGATTTGGTCAGCCATGTTTTGCGATTGATTTGGTTTAGCGAATTAATTGAACAATTAATTCTGAATTTCATTTCAAAAGTAAAACACAACAGAATAAAAGAGAGGAAATGAGAAAGATGAGAAAGTTAATCGAAGATAAAAAGGAGAAAAGTATCTTAAATATCAGCACTGGCATAAGAATCAGTAATTATACACAGACCTTGAATTGGAAAAAAACATTGGAAAATTGGAAACCGCAACCATTGGAACAGCCACTTTCCAAAACAATTCCCATTGCTTCTGTGTGTATATTTTCTATTGAATCAGTATAGGTAGGGAGAAGGAAATATCATCTAATAATATTACTTAATATTGTTTTTGTTGTTTAGGGTAGAAAAAAAAAAGAAAACACAATAAAACAGTTAAAAAAAAAAACAGAGAAGAGAAAATTATCCTTTAGCAAAGAACCAACAGCTTATTAATTAAAATAAGATAAAAAATCTTGACAATTTCTGCCTTACCTTCCATTTAAACTTGGAATATTACAAAGACCTAAATAATAGCAACACAAATATATTTAATGTTTCTATTTAATGTTTAATATATTTAATGTTAATATTCATGTTTCCATTTTTGCAATATATACTGGTGGTATAACACCAGTAGGTAGTTCAGCAACACCATGTCACTCCCCTTCCTCATAAGGACGGGGAAAGAAAATATGACAAAAAAAAGCTCATGGCTGCTGGGGGACAGCCTGCTCCAACATGGCCCTCTCCACAGTCTGTAGGGAAGTTTCTGCTTTGGTTCCTGGAGCACTTCCTGCCCTCCTTCCTGCCCTTGTTGGTGTCTGCAGGCCTGTTTCTTTCTACATTTTCTCATTCCTTTCTCCCACTTGCTGCTGCACAGCAGTTTTTTTCCTTTCTTAAATATGCTCTTACAGAGGCACAACTAGTTTCACTAATTGGCTCAGCTTTGGCCAGCAGTGGGTTACTTTTGGAACTGGCCCTTATCTGATATGGGGCAGTTTCTGGGCTCTTCTCACAGAGGCCACCCCTGAAGCCCCCTTGCCACCAAAACCTTGCCATGCAATACCAATACAATATATTATTCTACTGTTTAATATTGCAAAAACTAAAGCCTATACTTAAAGGTGTTGTGGTATAATAATTCATTTTACCTTCTTGTTTTACTCTATGCATGGTCATTGATCATCTTTACCAGATATATATATACCATATATATTTACTTTTTCTTTCTTCTGGACATCTAGTTTTTGAGTCATCCATTTAGTTTTAACCATCTCTGATATTATTACTGTTTCTGAGCACCATGCACTATTATGTCACCTTAGGTGGTTATATTTTGACACACACAAAAAAGATGTTCTTCATCACAGATTGTTGAACTTTATATTTTCATCCGACATAACCATTACCTAAATTTTAAGCCCCTTTGTCTGGATTTAGGGTAGCTAGAGTGTGCATATCACTGATTTTATCAGAGTCTGAAGTGTAGTTTTTCAGTGTTAAAACCATCTGCTTGTCATTCTCCACGGTTTCAACATTCTCCATGGTTTCCTTGTTACTTTTTTTTTTTTTTAAATTTGTCTTTAGCTGTATTATTAATCAACCAAATGGTGTGCAAAAAGTGGTTTTATTTCCTATTAAAACAGAATGCATTTTTGAAGATGTTATGCTTTGTCAGTTTAGCAGATGCTTCATCACTGTATCCCAATTCTATTGTACATCTGTATTTTGCTTCAGTAACTGAAGTAAATAATAAGAAATCTCTACTGTGGATTGGCTGCAAAGTGATGAATAAAAATGGAAGATATTTTCCATTGAAATCCGAGGCACACAATACCAGTGAGGCAGATACACTACTTTTTATGACATAGAATAATTAATATTGCAAATTAGAATGCATCTTTTGCATCTTTGCAAAGAATGGTGAAGAGGATATTGTCTTGGTTTCTTTTAATCAGCCTGCAAATCTTTATTTATGTAATAAATATTAAAAAAATGTTAATTTTTAACAAGAATTTCAAGCGGAAATGTTTTCTTTCAAGTGGTGTTATACATATTTTCAGAGTCAGAGATGTACTTTCCCAGAGACAGGATTTCAAATTGATAAAGGTATGAAAAAGGCAACTTTTTACTAGGTTATAAATGGCAACCTCTCTTTAAATTAAAGGTCATTTCAATTTCTTTGTTAAAAGAAAATACTGGTTTCCTAGAATGGTTTCCCAAGAATACTAGCTAGCTAGGAACAACAGAAAGATGTCAATGACAAATCAATTTACATTTTAGTCTCTGTTTTTCTGTTTCAGTAGAGAGTATTAGGCTTTGCACATATTTTATGTAGTTTAAATTGATTTCTGCCATAACATTCACTGGAGGGATTGTTGTTTAGGATCTTAGAGAAAAGTCTCATTACATTTGATGATATATTGCCATTACTGAACTGCTCTGGCACAAAATGAGTATCTTTTGTTTGTGATACCATAATTAACAGTAATTCATTTTATAGCGTAGCTTTTATGCAGAAGAATTATAAACAGTTTTTAGTCTTTAGAGAATTAAGTCTTTACAGGCTATCTGAATGCTTTGATAGTGAATGTTCCCTTTTTGTTCACAAACATATAACACAGGCAGCAGTAAAATATATAAGTTTAATCTTGTAGCCATTAACTTTGTTAAGCTTTTAATACAGATTCCTAAGGCAATAAATTGTGGTTTAGAGATTGCCTCCATGACATATTGGCAGAGAAAGAACCAATATGAAAATCAGATGAGTAAGTATATTGCTACCCTGGGTTTGAAATGCTGATTTCACAGAATCACAGAATGGCTGAGGTTGGACCTCTGAAGATCATCTAGTCCAACCCCCATGCCAAGCAGGATCACCTAGAGCACATTGTGCAGGATGGCATTCAAGCAGGTTTTGAATATCTCCAGAGAAGGAAATATTTTTCTGGGCAACCTGTTCCAGTGCTCTGTTACCCTCACAGTAAAGAAGTGCCCCCTTATATTCAGCTGGAACTTCGTTTGAACTGCTTCAGTTTGTGGCAGTTCCCTCTTGTCCTGTCGCTGGACACAACTGAAAACAGACCAGCTCCATCCTCTCAACATTGTCTTGTCAGAAGGGAGTCTGACATTCAAGTATTGGGGGCAGCTTGGCCATCATATTCTTCAGGCTCTCAAGTAAGGTTCATGATGAAAAGTATCTAATATTATTTGTTTGGAAGATTATCCAAGCCAATGTTTCAGACTGCAAGGAAACTCTGTATGTCAGTAGTCCAATCCACTGACCAAAGCAGGTCCAGCTAGGGACCTAGCTGATTTGGTTTCTGATCCTTTCAGTTTATGGCAGGTACAGCTAAAGGAATATTGGGTTTTCATGTTTTTTACTGGTAGGTAAACTTGTTCTGATGTTTGGCTAAAACTGTACTTTTAAGCTTGTGAAAGTGATAGAGTTGTTTGAGATAGTCTTTATAAATGAATAAATTTTTTTATCATTTTATCTTGCTGTATTTCTACAAAATTTTATTTATTATGTTATTGCATAATCATTGTTACAAAAATTGATGATTAGAACTATTCCACTGGTACACTGGCAACCATAAAGAGGGAACAATTCCAGTACCATTGTTGTACAGGACGTTTGTTGAGAAGTACTTAGGGCCTACTTATTCAGGGGTACAGTCATTTTCATACTAGTGGGATACATTTGGCTAAATGAATAAAGTTTTTAATCCATTTAATGTACCAATATAGATTTTGTTCTGATTTCTTCTGAGGTGATAAGGGAGCCTCACAAATTTCTAAAATTGAATAATTATCATAGAATACAAATATTTCAAACTATGGTAATTCTGGGAGAGAGGAAATGATCAGGTAGGTTTCTAACATTAATAGAGCAAGAAGTTAGAGGTTACATTTTTAAAGGACAAATTTGGTGTGATAATGGAAGTAAAATTGCTTTCAGAAACAACCAGCCATTCTTCTTGATAGATATAACAAATGCAGTAGAAACATACACATTTGCAGAATAATCTGAAGTTTTCTTTGCTACAACAGTTGTAGATGTTTCACGTCTTGTGTAATTTACATCATGATGAGTGTCTGATTTTTGTTTTGTCAGCTTTCAAGAGTCTCAAACAGCTGAAAAGCACTCTCAGTGCTCAATTATTCCCTGAAATATATCATGTACCATAGTATACATGATTTTAATAAGACAAAACTCAAATGACAATAAATAGATGTTGTGACAGCAATTTTACTAGAAAGAGACTCCCATAAAATCTGTTATTTCTCTTATTTTCCTCTTTCTTATTTCAACCTGGCTCAGAGATTTGGTCACTCCAATAACTTCACTAGGCTGTTGCAAATTTTTGCAGCATAGCATTTAAAACCAACATAATTTTGACAACTTACATTAACTTACATGCTGCACAGAATTACTCAGTTTGGTTCATAGCAAAGATAATCAGTGGTCAGACAAGTATGCCTGGAGGTGCAGAGAGTTGACATTAGCATAAATATTAAATATATATATATATTTTGCAGCCCTGACTGTATTTGTGGATCACAAAAAACACAATGACTTTTCACTTCTATGAAAAAAAACAAGTGTGCAAGTTGGAAAGAGCATAAAGATTCCTTGAAGAACACGTAGACAACAATCACTTGCAGCGAAGAGGAAGGGCTCCAAGCAACAGAGTAGAAATTCCCCTACAACTCTTGGAGAGGCCTATGGTGAAGCAGGCTGTCCCCCTGCAGCCCATGGGTACCATGGCAGAGCAGATCTCCACACTGCAGACTGTGGAGGAGCCCATGGTGGAGCAGGTGGATCTGGCCTGAAGAAGTTTTGAGCCCATGAAGAGCGCCTGCAGGAGTAGAATCCAGGCCAGACCTGTAGCCATGGAAAGCCCACAGTGGAGCAGGAGGTCTGGTGGGAGCTGCTGCCCAAGGGGAACCCATGCTGGAACTATTCTTTCCTGAAGGACTGCACCCCATGATATGGACCCATGCTGGAGCAGTTCTTGAACTCATGTGGAGGACACACATTGGAGAAGTTCTTGAAGAATGTATTCCATGGAATAGACCCCACAGTGGAGCAGGGAATTTAGTTTTTGGGGAAAAGAGTTGCAGACATCAAGTGTTATGAACTGATTGCAACCCCCATTCCCTATCACCCTGTGCTGCTCAGGGCATGGAAGAGGTACAGGCGTCAGGAGTGAAGCCGAGTGGAGGAAAAAGGGGGGTATGGGGTAATTGTGTTTTAATTCTGTTTTTATTTATCACTATCCTACTTTGTTTTTAATTTGCAACAGATAATATTATTCTCCCCCGAGGCAAGTCTGCTTTGCATGTGATGGTAATTGTAGAGCAATCTCCCTGTCCTTATTTCAACCCATGAGCTTTTCATCTTATATTCTCCCTTGGTCCTGCTAAGGAAGAGGAGGGAGAGAGTGCCTTGGGTGCCCACCCACCCATCCACTTGATCTGGCACACAGTTATGGTTAACTCACCATGATGAAACAATAGAAAGAATTTGGTAAAATGTAACTCAAGATATTCTATGATTCGATGATGGGAATCTGTTGCAAATGTGTTGCAAGCTTATACCTTACTTGTGATAGAGTGCCCCTCTTTTGTTAATATATATTATAATATTAAATACCAGGGAAAGTAAAACATGTCTGAAGGGAAATATTAATCCTTTGACCATTTCTGTATTTCATTTCATGATTAATTTTGTTAAGTAAGCAAAGCTTTGTCCCCTAATGGAATGAATGACTTGTAGCCATTGATAAGCTGTTCTACTAATACGTTGGTAGATATCTTAAGGCTGAATCACAGTGCCTGCAAAAGAAGGTACAGGTATAGTCTTTTGATTCTCTCCTAGCTTGATCCATCTTCCACAAGCATGAAAGAGATTGTCAAGTGTTTTTATGAAACAGAATTTAGGATGACTGAGAATTTGCTTGTTTATAGAGTCCCCAGATTAATTTTATTTTGTTTTATTTTATTTTTATTTAATTTTATTTAATTTTAATTTTAATTTTATTTTATTTTATTTTATTTTATTTTATTTTATTTATTTTATTTATTTTATTTTTATTATTTTATTTTATTTTTTAAGCTTTACTGATTATGCTTCTGGTGTATATATGAAAAAATATAAAAATAACCAAAAGAGCCAAAAACTGTTAGGAAGTATGTTGTTTAAACCCTTGGGAAGATTGCAGCGTAGTCCCTGCTTGAGCAGGAGGTGGGTTGTGCTCTAACAGAGGATTAGACAAGATGACCTCCATAGGTTCCTATGTAGTGGATCTGACTGGGGTGGAGTTAACTTTCCCTGCAGCAGCCCATGCAGCACTGAGCTTTGAACTTGTAACTAAAACAGCACTGGTATTACAATAGTGTTTTGTCTATTTTGTTTATTTGCTGAGCAATGCTGGCACAGCATCAAGACTACATCCAACCCCCCACCAAGAGCTAGCAGGCTGGGGATGGGCAAGAAGTGGGGAGGGGACATCACCAGGGCAGCTGACCTAAGCCAACTGAAGGGATATTGCATTCCATATGATGTCACACTCAGCAATAAATGGTGGGGAAGGGGAAGGAGAGGGAGGGCTCTCATTATGAAGTTGTCTGTCCTCCCAAACAACCACTATGCGTATTGAGGCCCTGCTTCCTGGGATGTGACTGAACATTGCTCATTGATGGGAAGTAGAGAATAAGTTTTTTCTCTCTGTGCTTCCATGTGGCCTTTGCTTGTTTCTTTTCTCTCTTCTTTTTCTCTTTAATTAAATTATCCTTATCTTAACCCATGAGGGTTTTTTTTTTTTTTTTCCTTTCCAGCATACTTTCTTCTCCCCTTCTTCTTCTGAGAAGGAGGTGTGAGAGAGAGGTTGTGGTGGAGTTCAGCTAGCCAGCAAGGTATAACCACAACACCCTTCCATCCTCAAATATTCTGATTCTGTAGTACCATTTGTAGTACTAAAAAATAGTACTATTGATAGTTCTACCATGCAAGATAGGATTCATCTGACTTCATAGCTTCATAGACTGCTTTTATTTCAAAATATCTATCTAGGTTCATATAGTTGAGGAAGTGTTCAGTGGTTGATTGAGCAAGAAAAGGTAATTTTCCCCCTTATCTTACAAGATGCTTGTCTCTCTTATTTCAGCAGAGATGGAATTAAAACAATTATTTTTTTCTGTGTGGCCAATATTTTAGATGATTAACTTTAGGTTAATTTAATTCTTTTCCATTGAGTTACAGCTGTCTTGAGGATCAAAAAGTCATTTTCTGATAAATTTTGTTTTATGTGCGATAAGGAAAATTCCTACCTAAAATATCTATTATACCAGATAGACAAGCATGTACTGTTTGTAAGTACAGATCTTTGAAACTAAATTAAATTAAAGCTCAAATTGTTAAAAAGATCACCATATAGAACTCCTGTAGGCACAAAATTTATTTATGACATGTTTCTAGCATGCTTGAAATACTTCTGCAATACTTTTATTGAAAAATCTAGAGATCTCAAAATATAAGTTTGTTCAATAACTCTGATCTGTAGTTTTC
This sequence comes from Cygnus atratus, assembly GCF_013377495.2. Lineage (NCBI taxonomy): Eukaryota > Metazoa > Chordata > Aves > Anseriformes > Anatidae > Cygnus > Cygnus atratus. The sequence goes on along the minus strand of NC_066363.1, from coordinate 118,092,909 downwards.
AGAAGATGTTTGCTAGGAAAGTTTGCAGATGACACCAAGTTAGGTGCGTGTGTCGATCTGCTCGAGGGAAAGAAGGCTCTGCAGGAAGATCTGGATAGGCTGGACCGATGGGCTGAGGTCAACTGTATGAAGTTCAACAAGGCCAAGTGCCGGGTCCTGCACCTGGGGCGCAACAACCCCAAGCAGCGCTACAGACTGGGAGATGAGTGGCTGGAAAGCTGCCTGGCGGAGAAGGACCTGGGAGTACTGGTTGATAGTCGGCTGAATATGAGCCAGCAGTGTGCTCAGGTGGCCAAGAAGGCCAACAGCATCCTGGCTTGTATAAGAAGCAGTGTGGCCAGCAGGTCTAAGGAGGTGATTGTCCCCCTGTACTTGGCTCTGGTGAGGCCGCACCTCGAGTACTGTGTTCAGTTTTGGGCCCCTCGCTACAAGAAGGACATGGAGGTGCTCGAGAGAGTCCAGAGAAGGGCAATGAAGCTGGTGAGGGGTCTGGAGAACAAGTCTTATGAGGAGCGGCTGAGGGAGCTGGGGTTGTTTAGCCTGGAGAAGAGGAGGCTCAGGGGAGACCTCATCGCTCTCTATAGATACCTTAAAGGAGGCTGTAGAGAGGTGGGGGTTGGTCTATTCTCCCACGTGCCTGGTGACAGGACGAGGGGGAATGGGCTAAAGTTGCGCCAGGGGAGGTTTAGGTTGGATATTAGGAAGAACTTCTTTACCGAAAGGGTTGTTAGGAATTGGAATGGGCTGCCCAGGGAGGTGGTTGAGTCGCCATCCCTGGAGGTCTTTAAAAGACGTTTAGATGTAGCCCTTAGTGATATGGTTTAGTGGAGGACTTGTTAGTGTTAGGGCAGAGGTTGGACTAGATGATCTTGGAGGTCTCTTCCAACCTAGACGATTCTGTGTGATTCTGTGATTCTGTGAAAGTCTTAGAAAAACAAAACAAAACAAAACAAAATTTATTATTAAATACAAGACGGAAAGTTGTTTTAAATTATTAGAATTGCTTAATAAGCAAATGAAGTATATTTAGTTTTTAAAAGTTACAAAGTGAAGGAGCAGATATAATGCAGCCAAATGGGTAGTATGAGTTGAAAAATGTCCCTGGAATTAATTTATATGCGATGAAAGGGGGGTATCACTGGCATTTGTACTACAATTACAATTAAAATTATTAGAATAGTTAAATTGGAAGGGACCTACATAGGTCATCAAGTCCAACTGCAATACAGTTATTGTATCTGTCATTGTATTCATGAATGAATAATGAAAAGTGTAATATACTGTATATACAGCTGTATACACTGTATATTTTTTCTCTCCTCAGGTTTTGTATTTAACAAGACGGACTTCAGGGAAAGCTTTTCCTTAATTGTGTTTTTGTACTTTACATACTATTGGTTAGATTCTTTATTGTTCCATTCAAGGGTCACTGCTGTAATAAGACTCAAAACATGGCACTATTGTAATGGACACATTTCTGAATGTGCTTTAATAATCTTACCATATGTGCTGATATATCTATTTCTTCAATTCTATAAATTACATCATAAGAATAAGTTAATGGATAAAGGCAAGATGGAATGTGCTTCTGATGGCTTTGCTTTGCATAGTATTGTGCCCTTACTTATTTGGTTTGCTCTCAGACTTCTTTAGAGCTACATTTCATGTAGCTTACTAATCAATTCCCATAATATAGACATTTGTGAGGAACGTACTTTCATGTTCCTAAGATATTCATGTTCGTAAGATATATTTCAGTATAGGCTGCTTGGATTTCCAAAAGACATTTAACAAGGTTCTCCCTTCTAAGTTTCTCAGGAAAATTGGTTAAGGAGTAAGGAGGTAGAAAAGAACAATTTCACATGGAGTTAAAAAAAAAAAAAAAAAGAGGAAGAGAGAGTAAGAGTAATTTTTCAGCATATTGGTCATAGTTGTGGAACACACATTTTCAAAAAAAAAAAAAAAAGGCAACACTAACTTCCACAGGATCAGGTCCTAGCTTCCTTGAACTGAACATATCCACTCACCAACATCTTGCAATACTTATATCTTGGGATAATTTAGGACATCCTTTAGACTTTCTGTGAAAGTATCAACTCAGTTTTCAGTAATGATATTATTGTTGAACTGGAGAAGAATCAGAAAATGGTTAAAAATGACAACTGAATTTTGGAATGGCTCCAATGCTAATAATATCTAAATAGGCTCAGACTTCCCTGCCTAGAAGGAAAACTGGGCAAGGTGACATGACAGAAATTTGTAAAACCATGGAGTAGATAAATAGAGATTGACAGCAGCGTTTTGTTTTGTTTTGTTTTATTTTCCCCCATAAAGATAACACGTGTCAGTCTCAAAGAAGCCAAAAGAAAAGGATTCTGTTCATGATGTGTAATGCAGTTGTAGTACTTCTTGCAACAGGATTAATGGGTATTCAAAATTTTGGGGCCATCAAAGAGCAATTGGACCCCTTCTAGTGGAAAAATCAAGTCAGGTTATGGAATACAAATCTTTGTCTCAGGAAGTCCACGAGTTTCACATTACAGGAGTTTTGGATAGTATTCTGGGGTAGTTAACCTTTGCATTTATTTATATATTATTATTTTATTTATTTGCTTTATTTCAGATATGTTCTATTAGTCACTGTTGGAAAAAAAGCACTGGATGGGATGGAACTTTGGTTTGACTCATACAAAGATTTTTTTTTTAATTATGTTGTTTTTGATGATGTCAGAGGGTTGTGGATATCACAAGCCAATTTTCAGACCATGCATTGAATCAGACATTGCCGACTTTGAGTATGTCTCATTTTTTGATAATAAGCCATGTAGCTCAGTATATATTGATGATCCACCCTGTTTTCCCATTGATGCTCTTCATGATGGTCCCCAAGCAACAAATTCAGAATGCATGCTTTTTGTTCACTTGAGTGAGTTATCTGCAGTGGGATTTCCTTTGTCATAGAATCAGAGGACGGCTTGGGTTGGAAGGGACCTAAAAAATCATCTAGGTCTGTGGTGGTTTTACTCAGGTAGGTGGCCAAGTTCCACCATGGCATCTCTCTCACTCCCCCTCCTCAAAGGGGAAGGGGGAGAAAATACAATGCAAAGGGCTCAAGGTTTGAGATAAGGATGGGGAGATCACTCAACAATTATTGTGATGGGCAAAATAGACTCAGAGTAGGGAGATAGTAAGATTTATTGCCTATTACTAACAAGCTAGAGAAGTGAGAAATAAAAGAAAGAAATCAAAAGCTCCTTTCCCCCATCTGCCCTCTTCCACCTCCACCCCCTGAGCGGCTCAGGGGAATGGGGGCTACAGGCAGTCTATAGCACTTTGTGCCAGCCACTCCTTCTCGGTCACTCTCTGCCCCTGCTCCACATGGGGTCCCTCCCATGGGATGCAGTCCTTCCCAAACTGATCTGGCGTGGGCTTCCCACAGGCAGCAGCTCTTCAAGAACTGCTCTAGATATGCGTCTGTACCATGGGGTCCATCCATCAGGAGCACACTGCTCCAACCTGGGTCCCCCACTGGTAGCAGCTCCTGCCAGGTTACCTGCTCCTGCGTGAGCTCCTGTCCATGGGCTGCAGTTCCGGCCTGGAATCTGCTCTGGCAGGAGTCCTCCATAGGCCACAACCTTCTTCAGGGCAGGTCCTCCTGCTCCACCGTGGTCTCCTCCATGGGCTGCAGTTTGGAGCTCTGCTCTGCCATGATGCACCATGGGTTGCAGGGGGACAGCCTGCTTCACTATGGTCCTCACCACAGGCTGCAGGGGAACTTCTGCTCTGGCACCTGGAGCACTTCTCTCCCTCCTTCTTCACTGACCTTGGCGCCTGCAAAGCTGCTTCTCACTCCTCTCTCTCTCCCAGCTGCTGTGCTGCAGCGGTTTTTTTTTCCTTCTCTCAAATATGCTCTCACAGAGGCGCAAACAACATCGCTTATTGGCCCAGCTCTGGCCAGCAGCAGAGCCCTTATCCAGCATGGGCAGCTTCTGGATTCTTCTCGCAGAAGCCACCCCTATGGCCCCCTTCCGCTACTAAAACCTTGCCACATAAACCCACTACAAGGTCCAACCCTGCTGCCATAGGAAGGGACACCACCCACTAGATCAGGTTACTCAGGGCCTCACTAACTTGGCCTTGAACACCTTCAGGGACGGGGCATTCACAACCTCTCTGAGCAACTTGTTCTAGTGCCTCACCACCCTCTGAGTGAAAAATTTCCCCCTAACCTCTTATCTAAATCTTCCCTCTTTTAGTTTAAAAGCCTTCCCCCTTGTCCTGTCATTATCTGACTGAGCAAAGAGTTGTTCTCCATCTTTTTTATAAGTCCCCTTTAAGTACTGAACGGTTGAAATGAGGTCACTCCAGAGCCTTCTCTTCTGCAGGCTGAACAGCCCCAGCTCCCTCAGCCTATCTTCGTAGGAGAGGTGCTCAAGCCCCTTGATCATCTTTGTGGTCCTCCTCTGGACCCGCTCTAACAGATCAACATCCTTCTTGTGCTGGGGGCTCCAGACCTGGACACAGTACTCCAGGTAGGGCCTCACAAGGGCAGAGTAGAGGGGGACAATCAGAATCATAGAATATCCTGAGTTGGAAGGGACCCACAAGGATCATTGAGTCCAAATCCTGGCAACAGCCAGGTCTACCCAAAAATTCAGACCATATGACTAAGAGCAAAGACCATAATACCATTCAGACCATATGACTAACACTTAAACTCCAACAGGCTTGGTGCCATGACTACATCCCTGGGGAGCCTGTTGCAGTGTGCAACCACCCTCTCAGTGAAGAATATTTTCCTGATATCCAACCTGAACCTCCCCATCACCTCCCCTTGACACCATTCCCTCATGTTCAATCACTGGTCATTAAAGAGAAGAGATCGGCACCTAACCCTCCACTCCCCCCAGCTGTAGACTGTGAAGAGGTCTCCTCAGCCTCCTCTTTTCCAGGCTGAACAGGCCAAGTGACCTCAGCCACCCCTTGTATGTCAACAGTCACTTCCCTTGACCTGCTGTCCATTCTTCTTTTGATGCAGCCCAGGATGCAGTTGGCCTTCTGGGCTGGAAGTGCTCACTGCTAGCTCATGTCAAACTTTTCGTCGATCAGAACCCCCAAGACCTTTTCTGGAGGGCTGCTTTCAATGAGTTCTTCAGTCACTCGGTACTCATGTCCGGGATTGCCCTGGCCCAGGTGCAGCACCTTGCACTTAGACTTGTTGAACCTCATTAGGTTCACATGGGCCCACTTCTCAAGTTTGTCCATGTAATGAACTTGGTTTATGTGAGGGAGCAAATTAATCAGCTGATATTTTATATTGACTCTCTTAATATGTGTGGGAGCACTGAGAAAGAAAGTCTTAAGACTGGAAGTCTTAAGAGATAAAACTGCACAATACAGTCCCCTCGAAGAAAGTCTTCATCTTCAGTTCAGAAAGCGCTTACTGCCATTCACCACAGGTCCATCAACTAAATAAAGAGAAGAAAACAAAAGTGCTGTTGCCTTAGCTTGCTTTCTTGCAGCAGGGTATAGAGGAAATGAGTAGTTGAGACTAACTGCTTTGCACAGACTGTGGCTTCAGAAACATAAGCACGTAGTAAGGAAACTGCTGGAAATGAATTCCTGCTGGGGTGGAGACATTGACGATGAAGTCAAAAAGACTGTGCTGTAATGCAACTTATTCATGAAAGGTCTTTGGTGAACATGGCGTGCAAGTGATGGGTAATTGCAAAGGATATAGCCCCAGTCTAAATGAAGGGATTACTTATACATTTTGCAGCAGTTGCTTTTACGTTTGGTTAAATGCTGATCAATCCTGTTCTCTGTTGGTTGAATGAGACTTTTGATTTTACAATTGTATGGCTGAAAAATTCCTCTAAAATATAAGTAATACAAAAATCTTTTTACTTTCTGTGAATTTTCTTAGGAATTTTTGGTCAAGCAAAGGCATTGCTTATTTTATTCCAGATGAATTTCTTCTTCCCCTTCTTTCCTCAGCTTCCTAGTCCCCTTTTATTCCTCTCTCTGTCTGACATTTACACATCTTATTTGCTTTCTTTCTTTAAATATCCCACTTCTTCTCTATTGCTCTGAATAATCTCTTTTATTCCCTTCTGTGATTCTCTCTGTTTTCCATTTAATTTGCTATTCTCTTCCGATTTGTCACCTCCAAAATACCCATATGACCATCTTCAGTCTTACAGCATTTTTAAACTAAATAAATAAGGTAGCAAACATACTAATGTATTTCATTAAGAGATAATGACATACTTTTCAGCCAGCAGCATATTAATATGCATTATTTTATGGATTAGTCCTGTATTTGATTCCCCATTGTCCTCTTATCTATCCAGATTCTCTCTCAATCCCTTCTAATAGCAGTTTTAGAATTAGGTTTGAGGTGTCTCTTTTTAGTGATGAAAGAAAAATATTTTGACTGTATAATGAAAAACAATGATTGAAATACCACCCAAATTTATAGCTGTGATATACAGGACTAAAAAATTGAAGATCTCTATCTCAGAATAAAGTCAGCCAAAACTAGCTTGTTGTAGCAGGAAATTGAGATAAAATTGAGCTGAGAACCCATTTTGCTACAAAACCATAAAGACTAATCATTTCAGAAAACCTGTCAAGAAGAAGAGAAGCAAAATGTATTTTTGTGAAGTTCCATATCATTCTGAAATTGTTGATTAACAAGTCGTTTAATGTAATTTTTTCCTAGAGGTACAGTTGGGAGAAGTGCTTTCTTGGAATATTTGTAGAAAAGATAGTACTGTAGACTAGCAAATTTACTAAAGCTTGATTCACATCCAGAAAAACAAAGTTGTCTAGTTTTTCCAAAATCTTTCATGTGAGTGGGATCACATTTCTAATATAATTGTAGTATAATCAGTTAACTGTTGATTTCCTTTCACTTCAGTTATGTCTTTTGTAAAACAGTTCCTGTCTATTTTGGATGTTATAAATAGATCCCTGTGTGAACATTTTTTTCTTAATCTGGCTTGAGCTGAAAGTAGTTTATGGTAAGTGGAGAACTGTGTAGCATTCTTTACCCACAGTGTAGTGAGCTTATAATCTAGAGCCCTAGAATAAACAAGTGCTACCTCCTAAGCACGTTCTCTGATCCATCTAAAAGGTAAAAGTGGTTCCTTATTTTTGCTTATATTGGGAGGGCTCACATTCATACATAATTGCTTAGAACTGGAGCCAACAGAAGTCACTATCTGTTGTTACACATTCAACCTATACAAAGAGCTTTCCCACATGCAAAAATGCTTCAACATTTATAATTTTTTATTTGGGATACTTTAGATACAGAATAAATTTCCAAAACATCTTTCCACCTGTGTTTACACATAAAATGTGTTGACAGAGAAAAAAACAAAACAAAACATCAAAAAACTGAGTTTTTCAAATTGGTTTTTCAGATTTTTGAGCAGAAGCAGAAAAACACGAAAAAGAATAGACAAAACGGAGTTAACCTGTGTATTGGAGACTTTAGAAGCTTGGTCTTCATTTTGCTATTGCCTCTTACCTTTTATATATATATATTTATATATAAATATGTATATATATATATACATATTTATACATGTACATATTTATATGTAGATATACACATGTATATACATTTGTAAATATATATTCACATGCATATTATATATATGTATATCTATATATTTCCTAATTGGTTAGATCTTCATCTTCCAAAAAGTTATATCATAAAAAACGCATGACTCATTTCTTTGAAGCATAATAATATATAAGCTAAAAGATTTAACCTCAAAGTATGATTTTTTTTTTTTTTTTTTTTTTTTACAATCTTATTAACAATACAGGTTCCCTTCTGGAAGAATAGGCTGTCTAATACTGATTTTAGTTTCCTGTTAGTGGAAGACCTTGAAACAGTAAATAACTTTGTTCATGAAAGTATTACACTTTTAACAAGACTGTAGGGCTTTAGCGTGGACTATTTCATGCTTAGGAGGTTATAATGCCTATGAAAGACTTGATTTGTAATGACAACAAAGCTGAAGTTTTGAGAGCTTTTTATTGTGATGAAAAACTTAAGGGAACATACAAAAAAGCACCTTTGGGAGGACAGGGTCAAGCTGAAATGTTTTTAGGTCTGTTCAAAGTGACCCACAGTTGCTGAATGTAAGCTAATCTAATTGTACCTTAATATTTCTATTTATTAAATAAAAATAAATAAAAATGTATCTTCATAATATGTTGTTCTAGTTCAGCTGAAGAATCTGAAGGGCATATTTGCTTTAACAGGTACATGGTAAATATCAATTTACTATGCTTTTAAAGACTACTTTTTTAAAAACATCGCATTTTTTTTCTGTCCTCACCCCTCACCTTCCCTCCTTTTTTAACTGATTACTCATGGTCAAGCATTATATTTTAATTTTAAGAAACCATAATTTCCTTCTGTAAGACTTTGGATTCTAAAGCACATATTCAACTAATTATCATGTTAACAATTTAAAGAACCTCGTATTGGATATGGGATATCCAATATTCAATCCCTACTATTTTTTCTATATGGAGCTCCTATATTTCAGTAGCTGTTTAGTGAGGAAATTAGCATTAATTTGTGATACTATTGTGAAAGCATCAAGAAGATTTCTGAAGGTCATAAGCCATGAAATGTATATTTCTTCTTGAAACAGTGCTGTAGTTTTACATTTACAGAACATTATTATCCATCAAATTATACCCATTAAAATATTTTCAGTTCAGGATTTTTTTTAATTAAAAAAAAAGGTCTGAAAAAAAAAAGCATTGGTCTGGTTCTGAGTTTCTAACTTAGCTTTACAGGTATTTTTGTAAACTGTATGACACATTTGTGAACTTGTGGCTGGTACTATTTAAATAAGATATAATTCCTGGTACAAGAGAGGGAATGGTGTTAATAGGCCTTTTTGTAGTTCAGTTTCAACATCTCAGGGATGCAGACCAGTAATCAACTTTAAGATATTGTAGTTTTGTGTAAGAAACACTAGCCAATCTTACATACTTACAGTTTACAAATCAGAGTTAACATGGTCTTTAACAACTTTCATGATTCCATTATGAATGTGGTTAAGGAATTTCACCACTAGTTTATAAGGAAAATTGGGAGAAAAAAATCCTTATTTTAGAAAATATAAACTCCTATGATACTGCTTTCACTTAATTGTAACTGCCTGCACAGTTGGAGTTAGCTAAACGGATTAAAAATACAGTGGGCTTTATTCTTTACTAGTTTACTATTCAAAATGTAGAGGGAGAGTAGGACTGGACAGTGCAGCACTAGGATTCAGTCTTAAGATTAAAATTTAATTTTAAATGATAGTATTTATCAGTATTTTGCATCTTGTGACTTCAAAGGGAAAGTATTAAGCTGTTCTGTGCTGGATGATTAAATGTCTTCTAGCCACAAATCAGCAAATAAAACAGCTTAATTGTCTTTAGTTTAACCCTTAGGTGTTGAAACATATTTGAAATTCTATGTCTTGTTTTCTACATGGGAGAATTTTGCATAATATCTTAGAGCATGGTATGGTCATTAACTATAATCAGTGTTATCTGATTTTCTTTCTTTAGAATGTAAAAACAAAACAAAACAAAACAAAAAAACAGACTTTTGAGTATGTCACCTCACATCTGCAATGATCAGCAGAAGCAGTTATGATCCACTGCATGCTTCCATACTGCTTCCTATTATTAAACTTATGGTTTTGCTCCTTCAAATCCAGAAAAACTTGAAGGTAAAAGACACTCACCTGAAATGTTGATGAGAAAATACAAGTATCTTTACCAGTTTCCTGACAGATTCACTATGAATATATGAAGAAATTATTCCTTCTGTTTAAACTGCCGATTAAATTGGACAACTAACAATCCTACAGGTGAGAGCAAGTGTTCTGGTTGCAGAGAGGGAGTACTGTAGCTGAATATAAAAGATTATAGTAATGTTTAGCTGTTTTCCTGCTGATTTACTCAGATTCAATCTCTACAACCTCTGAAATGGGCTAACAGGGTATAACAATAATACCCTGCGTAAAAGATGCTAAGACTTCAGTGGTAGGCTCCTGTTTAAACTATGAATACATCCTTTTATCTTTTAATGATATTTTAGTATGCCATAAAATGTGGTATAAGGAAATAAAAGAAAATAAAGAAGGTCCATAAAGGAAAAAAAAAAAAAAAAAAGGGAGGGGAGAGAAAATTTTAACAGTGGATCCTGTGTATTGGGCTTACGTAACAAAGTTTTTGTATCAAGGGTCTGTAGGGGTGCAGTTTTATTTCTGAAAATATAAGGCAAAATACTGACAGAGAAGGTATGACATACTGTAAAGTAGATAACGAAGGTAGTGAAGTGCTTCAAGCAAATTGCCAGATGTTTGTTTTGATTCTAGATTTTTTCATACTGATAGTTTTAATTACTTAAACAAAGTTATGAAAGTAATGAACTATGTGAAACAATTTTAATTATTAATTATAAATAAGATGTGGAAACTGCTGCTTGAAAACATATTTCAACATAAGGCAACCCAAAATACTATCCAAAACAAGATCATAAAATAAGAGAGTAAAATTAATAAATAAGGTGAAAGTAATTAAAACATATTTAGCATGAAAACAAATGATACCCTTATCCATATTTACATTATCTGTTTTTTTGTTTGTTTGTTTTGTTTTGTTTTCTTTAGCTTCATTGTAACTGTTCAAACTGATTAGTATTCAGGCCCAATCTATAATTCATTTGTATTACTTATTTATATGTAGTCTGCTGACTAGATTTTGGTATGAAAATCCTGGAGTATTCATTACCCCACAATATGCTCTCTTTGGCTCAGGTGCACTGTAACAATGGTGACAACATCCAGTGAGTCTAGCCTGATATCTTAAAAGCAAACTGCTCCCAGGGTTATTACAACTACAGCAAACAATGATGTGAAAAATTTGTCAAGACTGCTGCAAAGATCTGCTGCATAGTCTGGAATGGAAGAAGCAGTTGGAATATCTAATTCCCAAGTATATTTTTTTAAGCTAGAATTGCTATTTTACGTGTTTTCCCATGTTAATATTACATATTGTAGCAAAATGTATAGTTCTGTTTAAATAATTTTAGCTTTAAAATGTTACAGTTCTGATGCCAAGTACCTTGTTAAAAAGGCTTGTATTCAGCATTCATGTTTTTTCTAATAATATGTATTTAAAACAAACAAACAAAAAACCACACACATACACAAAACCTGAAAATATATTTTATATATACATATATATATATTTGGTAACAGAGAAAATGGCTGAAGTTTCTCTACCAAAGTAAATATCCTGATTTGAATTTATTTTCACTGTTTACTTTCTATTAGAAGTCTGAAACTATCCTAGTTGAATTTCTTTAAACATTAACTACAGCATAAGAAAATAGCTTATCATTTACTGGAGTTAATAATAATTGTTGTTCGCAACTGTGATGATTATAGTCTGTATAATACTGAAGGAGTAATTTGTCCTCTGGTGGCAGCTTAGAAAGAATATAATATCTGCAGATATTTTAGGATTACAAATGAGATTTCTCCTACCTCAAGGCCACAGACTTTGGAACTACGTGACCTAGGCTGTATTCTCAGTGTTTTAATATCATGTAGTTACCTAGTTTGCAAAATAACTCCCAACTGAGTTTCTGTGTGTTTTCTTTTTCTTTTTTTTCTAAGTGAGAAAGTAAGTCAAGCTGGTTTTGAATTACAGGTCATTACCCTTAATATGAGGCTATTCTGTAAACATACTGATTGGCATAGTAAATACTTTATGCTGATTACAAGGGTTTACAGGGTGCTATGGCCCAAACGACACTCTACAGAAGTGTCAAGCTGATGGAAGAGCTCTGAAGCTCAACCCTGAGCTGAAAGAGAAAAGACGTGTCAAGTATGTTGTACATCTGCAGCTACAAGAGGTAAGAGCAGAAGATGTGAAGCATGTGGTCTTCTCCAAAGCATTTTAACTGAAGCTGTGAGCCTTACATGGCTCAGTAAGTTAGGGTGGAATTTGGGAAGTGAACAACATGCTAAGCACTAAAGTGGTTGTCACTTGTTGTTTTCTGCAGCTGGAAGAGTTGTGATACTGTCAGGGATTTCCATACCACCGCACATTCTTGCTTCCTTTACAATGGCATCATTGGTTTGAACTGATAGTCAGCCAGCATCCGGGGTCAGAACTAGCAGACAGAAAATTCAAATAGATAATTCTGTTCCTGATTTTTGTAGATCCATTCTTAGGATTTGTAGCTTTTTGGAAGAAGACACAATAATCCTGAATCAGGAGAGCTTTTTCAAAGGAAGATTTGCCTGACAAATCTGGTGGCTTTCTACAAAGGGGTTGCAACACTGGTGGATAGGGGAAGACAATCTGACATGATCTACCTGGACTTGTGCAAAGCATTTGACACTGTCCCCCATGATATCCTTGTCTCTAAATTGGAGAGATGTGGATTTGATGGTTGGACCACTTGGTGAGTGAGGAAACATCTGAATGGTTGCACTCAAAGAATTGCAGTCAATGGCTCAATGTCTACACGGAGATCTGTAATGAGTGATGTTTCTCAGGGGTCAGCATTGGGACTGGTGCTGTTTAACATCTGTTGGTGACATGGACAGTCGGATCAAGTGCACCCTCAGAAAGTTTGCCGATGACACCAAGCTTTGTGGTGTAGTTGACACACTTGAGGGAAGGGATGCCATCCAGAGGGATGTGGACAGGCTTGAGAGGTGGGCCTGTGCAAACCTCATGAAGTTCAACAAGGCCAAGTGCAAGGTCCTGCATCTAGGTCAGGGCAATCCCAAGCACAAATACAGGCTGGGCAGAGAATTGATTGAGAGCAGCCCTGAGGAGAAGGACCTACGAATTTTGGTTGATGAGAAGTTCAACATGAGTAAGCAATGTGTGCTTGCAGCCCAGAAAGTCAACTGCAGCAAAAGAAGCATGTCCTTGCTCTTTTAAGACCCTACCTGGTTTCAGCTCTGGGGTCCCCAACACAAGGACACAGACTTATTAGAACAAGTCTAGAGGAGGGCCATGAAGGTGATCAAAGGTGTCGGAGCACCTCTCCTATGAAGACAGGCTGAGAGAGTTGGGATTGTTCAGCCTGGAGAAGAGAAGGCTCCAGGGAGACCTTATAGCAGCCTTCCAGTACCTAAAGGGGGCCTACAGGAAAGCTGGGGAGAAACTCTTTCTCAATGATTGCAGTGATAGGTGTTATAAAATTTAGAGGGTAGATTTAGACTAGATATTTAAAAGAAATTCTTCACTCAGAGGGTAGTGAGGCACTGGAACAGATTGCCCAGAGATGCCCCATCCCTGGAAGTGTTCAAGGCCAGGCTGGATCGGGCTTTGAGCAACATGGTCTAGTGGGAGGTGTCCCTGCCCATGGTAGGGGAGTTTGAACTAGGTGATCCTTAAGGTTCCTTCCAAACCATACAGTCATTCTATGATTCTATGATTCTACGTAGGATGTGGGCTACCCCAGATTATATTCCAAAAAGTACCCACCTCACGTGTGTGTGGTTTGGGACCCTAAATTACTCTAGCCTCATTTTTAAATGATCCTCCTCCATCCTAGCTGCATGTAATCTGCTGTATACCTGCTTTCATGGGATTTATTCCACACAGCTTTGCAGCCTACCAACTCTGCAAACATCCAGTGTTATATAAGGAGCAGGGTTTATTTTCTGACCCTACCAAAAAGGTTAGAAAGATTTACTATTTTTATTTTTCTTTGAGATGGTTAAGAGTGTGAAAAACTGTCACCTTGATATGAGCATAAATATGAATGATGTCTTCAAGATGTCCCAGAGGAAAATTCTTGTGAACCAGTGGGAAGCTGAAACTATTTGAAGCAAGATACACAAGCAAAACCTTACGGTTAAGTATGGTGAGAGAAAATTATAAAAGGGAAAACTGAACTGTTTTTTGAACCAAAGAGACAGTTTTCATTATAATGAACTAAAGATAGGAGATGCTTATGTTGTTAATATTAAAATAAAAACATTTCAAATATATATATCTGTGATTATTTCAAAAGTAAGAAGGAAAAAGAAAAAAGTGCATCTTTTATTTAGACAAGATAATGTTTTTCTTCTTACCTACGCCACAACATTCAGATCCATAAACCTGACCTTTAAAAACTGCAAAAAACCTTCAGGTCCCAAGATTTTATCTGAAATTAACATGCGCACACTTTCTTGAGAAGAAATTTCAGAAATTACTTTAGAATCATTCTGTCCATTTCTGAAGTCATGCTGTAAAGGAGCTTCAGGGAGCATACAGGCAGCAAAATTTTTCTGTGGATTTCTTAGAGACTTCCATGATGTCACCCACTATTTACATATGTGCATAGGATTACTTAACTAAAATAAATTTTGTGAAGTGTTGGAGTTGAGACTGCTTATTCCTTCCAGATTTTTTAACCTTTCTTTTATTAACATAGCTATATATAATTTTGTCTGTTTTGCTCGGTGCTATCCATCTCTATTTGTGCAACTGTCATCCCTAACTTGAAATTTCAGTGTCCTTACTCCTGGTATATTTGTCCTTGCCCTGCTTTAGAGTACTAGTTTCTCACAAGTTGTTCTGTAACAGTAAAAAGACAAGTTCAAGAGACTGTCTTATGGCATAAAATTAAATATAGATTCTAACTTAAAAGCAAGACTGAAAACAATTTTATGGCTTAATTGTATCATTCAAGTTTGCTATGAGCTGTGGAATTCTGACTTTCTGAAAATGGCTTTGAAGATATTTTCATTAATCATGAGGCAGCCTTTAACAGAATGAATTTATTAAGGGAATATTTTGCAATGCAGTATAGCTCATACTATCTAAAAATTCAATTTTCCTTAGTCAGCAACAAACTGAGTGCTGAGGACACTTCATCTGTTCCACAGATACTTGAGGAAAAAACAAAACAAACAACAACAACAAAACAAATCTTTCAAATACCTTAGAATCTCAATGTGAGAACTTAATATGGAAATTCCATCTGCAAATTCCAAGGCCAGATGGAGGTATAAATCCCAGCAGAAAATATACATCTGTCACTTTTTTGTATAACTGGTTCTATTTGAAGAAGGCTTTATTTAGTCGGTTTGGCACATCGTTTAGTGTGTCATTGCTATCAGCCTGTGGCCTATAGCTCTCTTTGTATCAAGTCCTCTTTCATTTGTAGAATGACTTTGGTAATCATCTCTCTAACTGTATGCAAGATGTGAGTGGATATAAATTGTTTTATGCAGAAGTGTTATGAAAAACAGCAGATGAACATAAATGAGTAAAATTTACCAGTAAAGATTCTTGCTATCAACTTCTTAAGTCTATTTAAATTATAAGCTTACCTGTCATACCTCTTCTTTACATCGTGTAAAGATGTTATCTAGAAAAAGCTTTAGCAGGGTAATGGAAAAGAGCAAGTTTATTTTATGGAAGAATACCTTATTCCATAAATCAAAAGGAAGACTTTTGAATACAAAGTTTATCAAAATTTGAACTCATGCAACTATCTGATTTGTCTGTCTTCCTAAAATATCTGTAAGCCAATACTGCAGAACAGGCTGGTAAAATATACAAAAATATTTGTGAAAGAGAACATGAGGCTTGTAGTTATGATTGTAGGTTTTATTATAATCTATATGACAAGTGACTGAAAATACAGTCTGTAGGCATTTTGTGTTTATGCAGATTTATATTTACATTGGATCTATATCTGTAGGTAAACCCACACTCACACATGTATACATCAATATTGAGTTTTATAAACTTATTGGAGCTTTACCAGTGTCTTTTATAAACAGTGCTTGGGTGCAATGTTATTGCTCACAATACTTAGAAGCTTTCTTCTGATACACTGAAGTACTTTGATTTTAAGGATCACTTCACCCAGAAGGATGGTGTGTCTTCTTTTGTGTCAGTCACATAGTATCAACTTTTCTAATAGAAGATTTCTATGGATAGAGTAATGAATTTACCTATTTATTTTGCAGGAGTGGAGAAAAGTTTAAAAAAATACATTTGTCAGTGGCAGAAAGAGCTATTATGCAGCTGTGTCAAGATTCATTCATAAATGCCTTTATAATTATGTGAGCAAATATTAAAAACATGAATATCTAACTGTTTATATATATATATATATTTAATGAGCATTGTGAACAAGGGCTGAATGTGGTGATTGCACTGGTTCATCTATTACACATGCTACCTTCTGTAGACACTGATGTGTTTACTACATCTTCTTGTAACAAGGAACTCTGTCATCATTTCCAAATGTCTTTGAACTTCAACAACTTGTGAATAATGACTAACTCCAGCCTCCTGCTTGTCACTCTGAGCAACCAATGCCAATTTAAATTCATAGTCATAATATTTAGCTCACTGGAGTATATTGAGAAGTTAGTAAACCAGTCCTAACAACAATTCTTGTGTTAGTCATACATATCATTACTTTTATAAATTTAATTTCATGATTAGGAGTTTTTGTTTACACAGATCCTAACTGTTTTACTTAAGACATATCTTTTATTTCTCATAGGTAGCTTATATGAGTGTTGATCTAGTAAATTATTCCTCTACAGTAGTCAAAGTTATATGTTATTGGAAGTATAAACATACACGAAAAGAGATTGTTTTGGGCCTTATTCACAAATAGCATAAGTCAACCTTGGCTTTTTCAAGATAGCTGTCACAATGGTCTTCCTGAGTTTAAAACAACAGCCGTTCTTGTTCATGTAATAGTAAGCCAGGATGTTCAGGTTAAAGTATTGGTTTCTGTGAGTAATAGAGTGAGAGGTTGAGATGGATGAACTTTGTTGAATGACTTGCATCAGTGCAACAAGATGTAGTGTCACTGTTCAAGCAAACTCGTTTTTCAGTAACAGTAAAATACAAGTCAAGGTAAAAGTCTACGAGGTGGTCTCTTACCAACAAATGAAGGAAGACACTAGTGCAACTCTTACCAGAGCTGACCAGAAGTCAGAACTTAAATCTCAGTCCCTAATTATCATCTCCTTTTATTGATAGATAACATGTAATCCTTTCCTTGCAGCTATGTTATCAACTGTGACTTTAATTTGCTATTCATAATCCTGATTTCCAGAGGTAGTTGTAGGTATACTTCAGTAAAATGGACATTCTGTATTCCACATTTGCAAAACATGGCTTCTGATATTAATTTATATGGTTCTGTCTCTAATTTATGTGGTCTGTACTGATTCCTTCCTGACTAGATGATAATCAGAAGTAGATTACAAAGCATAATGGAAAGTACATGGACTGACATTGGCTGTGAAGGGATAGCTGCAGCTCCACCATTCTAACAGCTCAAAAATTGTTTTGTATTGTAGAAAGACTTCCTAATATCTATACAGTAACATATAGGCAAGGATAAAACAGAGATAGCTAAAGGCAAACAAAGGCAAACAAAACTCAAAGAATCAATGTTGCTGGATGTCTAACCATCCAATGCATATAGCATACAATTATGAGTTCAACCTTAACGTGTTGTGCTCACTGTTAAGCTGATTTGGGTTGTAGATATATTTCCAGGTAAGATAGCTTGTCTTTCAACAAATTATCTATAATGTATATGGATAATTTTGTAAGAATTTTGATTCTGTATAGAACCTGAGATTCAAATTTTCCCTTAATGGCTCCCTGTCACTAACGTTAACCAGAAATAAACCAGAGGTAGAACACAGAAATTTAAAGCCTGATTGCCTTTCTCAGAGCAATCCCCTGGGATGTTCTTAGTGTGAAGCACTTTTGGAAATAACATTTTTTTAAACCATCTGTTAACTATTTTGAACAGCTAGAAGGAAGTGAAGTAGTCAGAATTTAAATGCAATTTCTACACCTTGGGTAATAAATAAAAAAAATGCTTCTCTAAAATTTAAGGACTGTTTTTGACCTGATTGGGATATATTTTAAGTCTGATCATCTTTATTTCAGGTTATTATGATTTCATTCTTGAATAATAATGGTCATCTCTGAGCCCACTTTTTTATATACAGTTAGAACTGTTTCTCCTCATGTGCATAGCTTTATTAACTTCGAATTCAATGTATCAAGTAAGCCAATATTATAAGATCTTTTTAAATTCTTCATAAGCCCATAATAAGCCCTTTCCTCTACTTCACTGGATAAACGCTACCTCACTTTTCATTCCTTTCTTTATACTCTTTAGAGATGTATTGAACAATACTTAACATAGTGAAATGGCAAAGACCTAATGGCAAATTCATACTGTCTTTTTCTTACTTTCTAATTATATATTTATTCTGGGACCTTCCCAGTGACTCATTAGTTTCCTTAGGAACCTCTGACGGATTTGGAACACTTTGGAGTACTCATATGGAGTTCCAAGTAGGCAAGGTTTATCTGTTTGATAAATGCTTCATTGGCATAAAACAGCAGAAAAAATAGATACAGAAAAATCTCTTTATTTTAGATGTGTCCATTTTAGAAAATTTGTGCATTTATCATAATTTTTCCAAGATGTCATTAATTAGAAAGTTATATTGTAGCAATTCTATAATCACAAAAATGTTTGTGGAGAATGATGCGATTATGAAAGGTTAAATTTGACAAAGTAGATTAATGTATTAAAATAAATAAATAAATAAATGTTTTGAATTTATGTATACAGTTAAGAAAAGCTTAGAAAATACTTAAAGAAGATTAAGGGAAAAAAAAGAAGGAAAGGAAAAGAAAACTTAATTTTTTATTTTTTTAGAGAAATGTGGTGCCTTGATATTTAGCAAAAAGTAATATTAATTCTAGCTCTTGATTTCTGCTGAAATGTTAATTAGGTTGTAGCTCTGATTCAAATTACCTGGTTTTGCTTTGTTTTCTTTTAATTTCTTTGATAGTAGGTACTACTTTTCTTAGTAGTATTTTTTTTTTCTTGTGCTTCAGTCATGAGACATTTTTTGTTTAGTTTTGTTTTCAATTAAAGGCAATACTATTATTATTATTATTTTTTTTTTTCTGAATGATAGAAACTTTCCTAACTACATTGGAATACAGTTATGTTACAGGATTATAATCAAATACATTTGATTTGTCAAGGCACAGTGACTTGACAATCAAAAAAATTAGAAAAACCTTTTCAGGAAAATTGCTTCTAGGAACTCAATAATATATTAACGACATTTCTAATGTAACAGAATTGCATGACATTACTTAGAAGTTTCAAAAAGTTTTCATCTTATGTAAAAATAACTTAGGGAGATGAACACTATTTTGAATTGCTTCTCCAATTTTTCTTTTATTTTCATCATAATTTTTTTAATTTTAATTTTCTTGTGCATTTTCTGTCATTTAGATGCTATTTTTCTTCTTCCGGTACTTAGTTTTTATTTTAGACACCAATACAAAACAAAACAATACAAAAACAAAACAAACAAAACAATAAAAATTCAGCTGATGGAAGAAGTAGCCATTGAGTGATGTTCAAGACTTCTCAGTTTGCTTCCAAAGTTAGGCTCAACACTGCTCTGAAGGAGGAGGTTTGTTTTTTTTATTAATATCCTCTACATTCCTTTCATCTTATGGGGGTATTGTGAAGTGGATACACGTTCAGCTAGACTCTTCAAATGCATCTGTCACTCTTTGAGAATCGATAATTTCCCATTACATCATCATCATTTTTTTCTGCAATAAGCTGAGAGCTTCAATGATGAATAAATGTAAATTATATCTGATTCTTTTAATATTTCCTTGAACTGCCCACTTATAGTTGATGCTTTTGCTACCAAGTAAAAGATCAGTCTAAACAATTATATTTTGTAGAATTGCATTTTTTTTTAGAAGATAATTTTAAGACATGCTGAAAATACTGCTTTCCTTTCTTACTAGTGGTCAGCTTTTACTTAAAAGAATCATTAACTGATTCCTATAAATTTAATGAAATTAAAATTTTAGTGGAAGTAATATCTAGTCTGCTGTAATTAAGAAAAATAGCAATTATGTTCTAGTGTTTATGAGGTATTGCACAATTTTATCTTCTGCAAGAAATAACCATGAAAGCATTTACCTGAAACAGTGCAATAATACATAGTATGTGTTTAATTAGACATAAAAGAACAACTTTATTTGAAAGCCTTCCTCTTTGGCTCATTGAGGAGGATTTTGCATTTTTATTGCTCTGTCTGTAAGCAATAAATGTTTGTGCTTTGCAATTCTCTGGAGATTCCTGTTTTAAATTTTTAAAATACCTTTCTTGTGTTTCAATTTATTTTTATGACAATGGAGCACAGACGGTCCTTTAGGAAGTGTTTGGTTCAGAACATTTTTAAACAAGTGGTGAGTATAACTAGAATTTACTTTTTAGTCATATAATATTGTTACTTTGAACGGTTAGTGATGAACTAGTTTGGATGCATATGTGCCTTTTATTTTATTATTTATTTTATTTTATTTTAATTTAATTTAAATTTATTTTATTTTTTATTTTATTTTATTTTATTGATGTTGGGGAAAAAGGTTAATTTCTAACTTCAATTTGAGTGTCATGTGCAACCTGAAAGTAGATCTGGCTAATCAAACTTTAGTCTTAATAAAAAGACTACAAGAATTAGAAATTGAATTAAGAGTCTGTGAAGGACTCCTCGTGCATATCCATGAAGCTGAATTTGTGTGAGTGAATGAAAGTAAATAGCTTTTTGATCTTTGATCTCCCACCCAGGCTTTGCCTCATACATGTTCTTAGGTGTCAAGCAGGTGTCGTTACTGAGATAAGTAAATTGAGACTACACCTGAGTTGAGAATGCTGTATATACACAGACAACTAACACATAAGAAAAAGTGTTTGACTCATGCAAGGTTAAGATTCTTTGGATATATGTGAAGAACATATATTTATCTCAACAGGAGTCAGAATAATATCAGCTGCACAGTGTCTCAGATATGAGAACAGATTTTCACAAAGAAAATTTTATTACTACTATAATTCCTATTATTTTCAAAACATAAAGTGAAATTCCTTGTAAGTGAAATATGAAAATATATGTCTAAAGAACTCGCTGTGTTCTATACCTATATTATAATATAATATATTTAATATGGGTGGATATTTTTAACTTTTTTTTTTTTTTTTTAAACTTGTCAGTTGATACATAGCTGGTAGAGAACAAATAGGTTAGTGGTGTATTCTACATTGTCAAGGATGGCATCTGATTTAGTAAGAGATCTAATTTTTCCTGTCGCTTTTCTTGCCCTTCAGTCAAGGCCAATAACATTTTAAGTTTCTTAATTTCCACCCTTAGATTCTCTCTTGCACTAAAAGGCCAGTGATATTTTCAGCACTTCACTTTCTGATATTAATGCAGCATATTCTACACCTGCAATTCTTTCAGGGGGAGGAGATTCCTTAATTTTCGTTTGCATGCAAGACAAGAAAGCCGCCAATACTGTACAAATAATTCCTTTGCTTTTACCTTTCCACATTTTTTGTTCACTTCTACGTTGTTCTATCTGCTCTATCACTTTGTACTCATCTTTCCAAAATTTTGGAGCCCATTGCATTCGTGCTTTGGATGATTCACACTTATATTTTTGTAGCAGTTTATCCATGGCAATCCTGCTGACTATGCCAATTTTACTGTCACGTTAAAGGGTACTTATCAGAGTCAAACACTTGCCTGTTTTAAAGCCCTGCTAAGGGCTTTCATTGAGAGAGTTTCACAAAGTTGAACATATTTAACAATGTAACAGATATAACAAATTCAGAATTGCTGTTTATAAATATACTTACTGCAACAGCACTGATAGCACTAGCAAAATGCTGCCCTGGGTATTCCTCATCAAATAGTGAAGGTACAGAGCTTACCAAGAAGGCATCCCTGTCTTGGTGGAAGAGAAGGAGAAGACTGTCAGCTGCCTTTTCTAGGTCTCCAATTTCTTCCCCTCCTCCATGCCCCCCCTCCCCCGATCTTCTTTTTTCCTCACCTTTTTTTTTCTCCTAGTACTAACTTTTTCACTTTTATTTATTTATTTTTTCTACTGTTTAGAATAACTCCTAACACTCTTTTATATTCTAATCTTATGTGTTCCCTCCCTGAGGTGATGTTTATCATGATTTGGGTCAAGAATTGAATATTGTAGTCACACAAGTTTAGCATGTACTTCATTAAGTTCATTATCATATTCAGGAGTGTTAATTTTAATATTCATTTTACACATAATGAAGCAAAAGGTTTCATTCAGGCACTGTGGCCCTCAAGACTCTGTTCCACCACCAAAACAGGGCCTTCCCACCAACACAAGACTCCCTTCTTCAGCAGCCTCTCATACCAACCTTGCAGATCTCCACCCACAAAGTTTTTGTAAGAAATAAACAAGAACAAGATGCTCAACTCCACTTTTCCCAAGGCTGGTGCTTATCATTGATACTAACAAGTCTGACTATTCTCCACAATCATGTTGTGGTCACTATATAGACACTATAAAGTACTTAATTTATTCTTTTTGGTAATTAAACCAAAATTGTTTTTTAGGGAGTTGATAATCCAAAGCCTGGGAACTAGACAGGTGAACAGAACACAATGGCAAACTGCTTGAATGACAAACATGAATCCTAGCATCAAAGCCAGGTCATTCCTCGCAAATTTCATAGTGCAGTTCATGCATTTTCTCAAATGAAACGTTTTCTGTTTTTGACTATATTCAGTGAATTTCAAGTGTGGATATAATGTGAGAGTTATTTCATAGAATCATTGAATATTTGGGGTTGCAAGGGAACTTAAAGATCACCTAGTTCTAACCCCACTGCCATGGGCAGGGACACCTTCCACTAGACCACATTAGTCAAAGCCCCATCCAACCTGGCCTTGAACACCTCCAGGGGTGGGACACCCACAACTTCTCTGGACAACCTGTTCCAGTGCCTCACCACCCTCATAGTAAATAATATCTTCCTTATATCTAATCTAAATCTACCCTCTTTTAGTTTAAAACCATTCCCCCTTGTCCTATTGCTGCACTCTAAGAGGGACAAAGAGTCCCTCTCCAGCTTTCCTCTAGAACCCCTTTAGGTAAAGTCGCTATAAAGATTTCTGAAATCTTCTTAACACGTATTGACTTGGAAGAAGGAGTATGCAAAAAAATTAGTCTTTGGTAGCAGGAAGAAAGGTGTATAAGCAATATATCATATCAGTTTGTAAATGATTAATTCATTTCGAATATATTCTGTGTCATCTTCATAATCATCCTTTTCCCATCATCTTTGAATGACTGACAATGATGTATTCTTTCAGCTGTTGTTTTACCCGTCTTCTCATTGTTTCACAAGTCGGTGTCAATACCTGATCTGATCTGTCAGCCTTTGAAAAACACTCCTACTTTTATATAAAAGATCTCTAGTCAGATCAAATAGGAAGCTACTATTCAGTGACTGTTGCCTGTATTTTGGAAGTTGAGATACCATATGATGCCTGGATAGGCAGACAGACATACACAGATTAACAAGAGCTCATTCAGAAGCTTGTTTTTTGAGGGAACTACTTACTTTGCCATACATCAGAAACTATCTCTTTTTGTTAGTGAGACATAATATTAAAACCAGGAAGGTTTTCTTTTCTGTGAGTAGCCTTTTTCACTTTTAAGATCAAAGGAGGAATGAGAGTATGCAGGGAATGCTACCTCTTAGTTATAAACAGTCTATGATAGAGTCTTATTATGTGAATTAAAAGTACCTTCTGAGTCATCACTTGTAGGAGGGCAAGTTCACTGCTGCAGCAGCAGACTCATCTGAACATTTTCCCATCAAGACAATAGACACATTGAAATGTTAAGGCGTGCTTCGCTGCACTTGTATGTTTTTCATTCAAGTCTTAGAAAACCTGTTGTGACATTTGAGACAGTGGTGTTGTTTCCATAGGACTAAACTTTAGGAAGTAATGAGAAATTGTAATCTCTTCCTTTAATTTGGGATATTGCTGCAAATATTAAGATAAATAAATGCACCTACAAGGGAAATTTGAAAGGGAATATGTAATTAAGTGTTATTAAGCTTAAATGAGAACAGAGAACACTTGGACCACAACAGAATCTTGAATGTCAAAGCTAAAAACTACTTGATTAATATGCTTTGGACTTTACAGAATAATAATAAATAAATAAATAAATATTTTTTTCATGCTAGAATTCAATTTTTAGAGCACCAAACTTTCACATTTCTGCAACATATTTCCTGTCTTAACTAGGAAAACTACAATGGACAGCATACCTGTCAGTAAAACATTTGTTCCTCTGTGAAGAAATGATGGCTAACTCTAACCTCCTGAGTTTTCATAAGGACGTTAAAATAAAGATTTTTTTATAGGACCCAGTCTCAGGGTCCTGACATTGTTGGCTTCACAGCACTTGGGTTTCTAAATGGTCCTAGGAGCCTTCATTGAACAAAAGCACATTTTGATTATTGTATAGTATGATGAAACTGTTTTACCTTGTTTTGTTAATAGCCATGAAACACCTATTCTCCTCCTATTCTGCAGCTACTCCTTTAATTTAGCCATTTTTGCATATCAAATGCAGCAAATATCATATCTGTAAATATGCACAGGCTGACATTGTCTGTGCCATAAGTTCATGTCAGGTTTCAAAACAAAACTACAACACCAAGGGTAGCATAAAAGGAACAATTCCAACATATCCTTGTAACTACATATGACAAAATTTATAGTACACGTGCCTGTACTTTTCCAACAGAATGTGGCTATCCAATAGCCTAGTAGAATTCTCAGAATTTCAAATTATAGTGAAGTAAGCAATGAGCAGAGATAATGGAACTATTCCTTCCTCAGACTTTCTTTTGACATGTTTTTTTCTTTTTTGGGGGGTTCTCCATAAACAGAGAATGATTCTGAAGGGACATTCCATGATTGTTCAGACAGTTATTTGCAAAAAATATATTGAAATCTATGATTTTTTTATCTATTAGTGTTCTTTAGAACATCCATTGTTAGACTTTTTATGGTGCTGGACACTTCATCCTAATGTTTGTTCAAGTTTCTTAAACAGCTGTACTTAGTGCTTAACAGAATACAAACGATCATAATTTCAAAACCTCTCTTGTCTTCCTGAATCCTTTTATAATGCTATGGTTATTGTAACATGGTGTTCCTTCAACAAATACATTAAAACTGTTGGGTTTAATAGTAGGTATTAGACTCTAACATCATCACTAACATCATAATGCTGTCTTTCACATTGCTTGTACAGCACTCTGGCACTTGACCTACAGGATTAAGCAGTATCCTCTGAAAGAGATAACTTTTCCTTGGAGAAATAACCAGTGTTTTTCTGACTGTCTGCAAAATAATAAGCGAATGATGTGGCCAAAAATTATGAAGTTTATTCATTATTTGTGAAGTTAGATTAAGCATTTACAGGACAGTTATTGCATAATAGGCACAGACATGTAGCGTGCACTACTAGAAATGCCATAGCTGAGTATGTATGAACTCTATTTCACACCTGCTTTGGTCTGTGCTTTAGTTGGGAAAAACAAACAAACAAACAAACAAAATACAAGGAGCCTTTCAGTTAGCTTCCTATATGGCAGGAGCATCAGAGCATCAAATTGGCATTCCATTTATTTATTTATTTATGTATTCTTTCAAGGCAGGGCTTCAGCTCTTTCTTAGTTAATTCTATATAAAAATGCCTCTCAGTGTTTTTGGAACAGTGTTCCACTGTTTGTTTGTTTGTTTGTTTGTTTATTTATTTTTAAATCCCTTCTCACCCTGCTTCCCAGGACTCTGAAAATCAGCCTATGAACTGTGGTACGGCAGAAGCTAACAGAGGGTCTCATGAGCATCAGGGACCTAAAAGATCCAACTTCCACACAGATAAACAGGAAAGTACCTTTCACTCTTTACATTCGTTAGTGATCTGTTGCCCATTATCAGAAAGTTGCGAGAAGCTCCTGAATAACTGTGAAAAAAAAAAAAAAAAAGAAAAGCATGTTTAATATCTGCTTTGAAGAAAATATTTCTCCTTTTGTACTGCTTTTTTTTTTTTTTTGAGGTGGGCAGGAGGAGTACTCTAAGAAGAAAGCAGTCAAATTTTGGTGCAAACAGAATTCTCCTAATGACCTAATGAAACAGCAGAGTAGTACCTTATAAGTCACTTGAATGGAGACGTATTGAGGGGGTCCCTCTAATGAACTGCTGAATTGCTGTAGTTCAGTAATTTTTTTCTCAAGAACCTCACTAAGCTGGGGAAGGTGTGAGTTTTTCATATTCCACTGTGCATGTGCAGCTTCTTTCCCTGACACACTTCTGCTGAAGAACTGAATTAACTGCTGGAGTTCACAGCTTTCACAGACTTAGAGAGTTTGAAGCTCAGAAATTAATTGCAAATATATAGAGTTCCTCTAATCTTTGTGATAACCAGAAACCTAAAAATAAAATAAAATAATAAAATAAAACAAAATAAAACAAAATAAAACAAAACAAAACAAAACAAAATAAAATAAAATAAAATAAAATAAAATAAAATAAAGTGAGAAAACCAGAAATGTTTCAAGTAATCTAGGATACTAGAACAGAGGTTTAAAATTTTCATAAATAAAAGTAATGTTTGAGAATGTATATACTCTGAAAATGTATCTAAGTAAAGGACTAAACCACACAGACTTAGAACTTGGAGCAGTCAAGTAGTAAGTGCTTCTGACACTAAATGTTAAACAATAATCTCAGCATTAATTCATTATGATGCTTTTCACTTTCTTTGCTGAAAGGGAGAAAGGAAGCATATCCCTTCCTGGCCTTAGTTATCACATCTGTCTACATTTGTACTTTGTGGTCAGTAAAAAGGAGAAATTGGCAATTAAATAATAATTTCTAAATGTATTAATATAGAAAAGATGTGAATTCATTATCAATAAAACTCTTTCAAACACAGCAAAAATCTCCACCAAACTCATTTAGTATACTGCTTAAGAATTATTTTTATTCTTTGTCCCTTAACATTCTCACATTCTTCTTTCTGCAAACTATGTATGTGGCTGGCAAGCAGTATTGCAACAGCTCAATATCTGAATGATTGCAGTAGTGCAGAAATATATTTGAAACAAATCAAAACATCATTAAATTGGTTTGTTCCCATTTGAGACATGAAAAGAGTTTATTATACATAAAGTTAGATTTGTTACCATAGTTATCATAAAGTGTATACAACTTCTAATTCTAAGTACTGCTGTGGTGGAAGCTGTAGAACCATAGAACAGCTTGATTTTGCTGTTAAGAGCACTAAAGTCTAAAAGATAATCCAGTATTTGGTGTAATACAGTGGATGGGTATTACTGCTATGCGGATTCATTCGTCAGTATTTATTCTGTTCCAGCATATTTTCATATAAGTATATGATAAAGGAAAAACATGATAAGAATTTTCTGTGGATGTTAGAGTTATGTGCAAGGTTTCAGTAACACACGGTCTTTTAGTAATATATACTTTAAAATCTGCAATAGAGAGTAGAAATTCCTATTTCAGGTTTCTCTTTAAGAAAAAAAAGTTTTATGTATCTTGCCTTTGAGGCACAGTGCTCTGCCAAATTATAACATCCATCAGAAAACTAATTGTCATTAGGGAAAACCTACTGTTGTTCCCCTTTTAAGTATGAACAGTGTATGTGAACAGAATGCACAGTTGCACTGAATTGTATTACATTGTTCTTTGTACTTGTAAAATAATATTCTCTTCCAAAGAGAATTTAATTTATTCACTTCAGTCTAGATTTTAATTATATTCTGATATATCAGAAAACACTATATGTTTTTGAAGGCCATTAGGGATCTTTCTTACTCAGATGTGGGAAATGGAGTGCCTTGTCTTGCTGCATTTGCCTTGCATTTGATTAGGTACTGGGTCCCACCAGCTCAGATTAATGACCTGCCTTTCTTTGTTAGATATGCTGTGGCTCCTTACAGACAGAAAATGACCAGCACTCCCTTCTGCCGTATGAACATAAAATCACGTATATTTTTGTCTATTCTTAGTGTTTTTCTTTGTTTGTTCGTTTGGGTTAAAGTTCTTCACTTAACTCTTGACAAAGGTCCACTTCATAGGTGTAGAGCTTCTAATTACTTTAAACTAATAATTTTGGGAGGTCTAATACTGAAGTTTAGGCCAGCATCCTTTCTCCTAAATGTTATTCATCTGAGGAAAAAGAACAGTTTAATTTTTTTTTTTTTTTGGGGGGGGGTGCAATAACTCTGATTATTAAATGGAGGGACTACATATGTCTTGTGGGATCTACTGAAGGTCATTTCTGTCAAGACCAAATTATTTGACTGTCTTTCATTTTCAGACTCTAAGACTGCCTATTTTGAACAGAAGTGAGCTGAGTTACAAGTGTCTTATGATCCAATTATTCTTTATGCCTTTTCTTTTGCATTAGCATTTCAGTTTCAGAGACAATTCTCTATAATTTCCTGAAAGTGACGAGGTTACACCATGTTCCTTATCTGTAATGAACTGGTCACACCTGGGGAAATTTTTCCATGTCTTTTCAATAAGCATATTATCTAGGAATAACCACTGCTTAGTTTTCACCTGATATGATCAAAGGTCCCAGTGAGTGAAGGCTGGAGTTTTTGGAACATGTGTCTTCATTGCCAGCCCTCACATCAGAGGCATCTGGATTTGCTTTGCAGATAATCTTGGATGTAAGTGTCTTTTATGCTGTATGTTAGCTTTGAGCCCAACCCCTATCTGTTTCAAAAGTCATCTTCTATTCATAATGCATGGATCAATACAAACATTGAAACATAAACTTTAACAACCTTTAGGTTATACATAGGAAGAAAATTTGGGACCTTTCTCTCTTTTAACATGAGTATGTGAACCGGCTCTAGCATGTGTTGTGGTGATGATGGACAGAAAACTGGGCTGGGGTATGCCTGTTGTACAGACACCAGCATTGCCTTTTAGAAAGGCATATGAGGTCAGCGGGACATGTTGAGCCAAGCCAGCCCTTGAGTATGCAAGGAAACTTGCCACTGACCTTTGGGTCCCTGAGATCCTGATTGCATGAATGCATGGAGCAAGGTCGGGAAAAGCATGATGAGCATGATGAGCATCTTCTCATTTTGGTTCTTCTAAAGGGTTGTATGTATGTAGAGAAGGTGTTAAAGATCAGGAAGCCAGTGAGATTTCTAGAAAGGTCTGGTTAGAGAAATGAGCTGCTAATCTAGTTTTGAGAGAGAATATGTCTCCCGTAGTACATCTTACTTATGTGTAATGTCACTTATGTAAATCTCACTTATGTGACAATTTTAAGTACTGTGCGACTTTGCTGCAGAGTGCCTAGCGTTTGATTGTTTAAACTTTCCTGAGCTGATGGAAAGTTCAAACTCTTAAAAATGTATGTATGCATCGCTGGCATGGTTTCTCTTTTTTATTTTGTACTATTTTAGCAAGTTATTAAAAATCTTAGGACTTGACTGCTGTGTATAGAGAACAGACTAGTGTATTTAAAGATATGCTTTTACTTTCCATGCACAGATTTCATTAAACTAGTTAATATTTTGAATTTCTGCAAAGTAAAAATGTTGGAAGTCAAATTCAGAGGTGAAAAAATAAATGTCTGTATACATCACTTCTGGGAGAATATATCTTGACCAGTACTTCCTGTTCTTATGCAAAACCTTTACAAATTAATTTTGTATGAAAGGTGGGAACCTCACATACTGTGAGGTGGGATGTAGACGTTATTTTGCTAATATAAATCAGAATTTAAATTTCTAAGTGTAAGAAACCACCTATTTTGCCTAGGTGTTTCAGGTAGAGTTTATACATTTTTCACATAACTGAGAGTGATATCAAATATGAATCAAACTGCAATAATTGCAAGAAAATTAAATACCAACTGAAGATGTGCTATGGACAGCAAAAAATTAAAAAGATAATTAAAAAAAATCAAAGTCTATATGACCCACACCGAGGGCCTGGTATAAAGTGTTTTAAGGTTTTGCTGTTTCCTAAGCTTTCTCATCTAGTCTTGTATGAACAGTGGTTTACTAAATTGTGTTACACCTTGGCTCAGTTTCTATCTTTTTCTCATACTGCTTCCCTCTGCTTTCTACAGGCAAACAAGCTGGAGGCTTGCCTTAGGCCAGAAGGATGCATAGATGGTAATGGGACTCTACAGAAGGAAAATGACTACTGGGGAAAGACAACCACATTAGCTTTAGCTGTAAGGTATGTGCTGCTGAAAGTTTCACTAAAGTTTAATTTTCCCTTTCCTCTGTTATAATGCCAACTGAAACTACTTGCAGTGAGGAATTAAGAAAGAAAAGTCTTTTTGTAACTTTCTGTGGTGTGGTGCCATTAGAGAAGTGAATCTATTGGAGAAAGGCTGTGAAGTTTTGCCATAATCATGAATTAATAAATGGAAAACAAACTGAGCTTGAATTTATTCTGCCTGTCCCTTGAGTATAATATTCCCATGTTGATGCTGTTGCATGTACCTTTGATAGTTCTTCTGTCAAATAACTATGAGAGATAAAAGATTGTATTTTTTCCTCTATCTCTGAGAAGTAAATTAACTGTATAGTGACAACAGGTTTTTTGGTTCTTAATGTAGATGTTAGCTTATTCCAGTGTCACCAGACTTCTAATATTTTTATTTTTTAATGTGATTAAAATCTTGAAAAATAAGTTATTTTTTATTATAATTATTATTTATTTATTTATTTATTTATTTTTGTCCAGCAGGTGCTCACTGTTTCTACCACACTACCACATATATGTGGTCCCTGTTCTGCCTTCTCATAGAACCAGTTTTGGCATCCTCAGTGATCTCAGATTACTGCGTTCCTGAGGATTTTAGGTAGCCATATCTACTTTAATATACAAAATCTTATTTCATTATATTTGACATGAAATTAATGTAATGCAGAAGAAGAACAACAGGTGTCTGTGTCTCAAGTTCTGTTTGTTTCCCTTAGGACAGACAGAAGGCAATTAAAATATATTTTGTATATCCTATGTGCAAGTCTTAGCTATTTAATAATCATCACCTGTTCCAGTGTCTCACCACCCTCATAGTTGTCCAAAGCACATTGTCCTAAACAGGTATTTTCCTTTCATGTACATATGCAGACATGACTCACAAACAACAAAGCCTTGTCTATTTTGTCCATATCAACAACATCAAAGTAGAACCTTTACAAGTGCCTTTGTGATATTGGATCTGTATATATACCACATTCTGAAACAGCCTTCCAATAGAAATTCTACATAACCTTCTACAAGATGGGGTTTATAGTATCTTTACAAAAAAAAAAAAAATCCAATGTCACCATGTCCTCTATTTCTGTAAAAGTCATGAGGTTATATCCCGAAAGGTATATTATTTTAAAGGCTGGGATGTGCTTTCAAAAATCTGAAAAAGCTACACCTTCAAAATTAAATATATCATATCCTCCAAAGTACTAACCCCTATTAACTTGTTGATGGTAGTTAAAATTGAAGCAGTTGAAGACCTTGAAAACCTAGTTTAGAAGACTGCTTATTTGAATTCAAGAAGGTTCTGTGCACACAAGATCCTACTGATCTTACTGCATCAGTTGATCTAACAGGAGATATGCCTCCATTATCACTGTATGTTCATTACAACCTTATGGCAACATAGCTACAATGTCACTGCTATACATATGTAGTTAATTTTAAATGAGCTTTATCATGCAAGCAAGAGTATGCAAACAGAATTTAGACTTGAACACCTACATGCCCAAGTATATTTTCCACTGAACTTCCCTGACACCAGATCTCTTAAAGGGATATAAAGAACCTCTGTGCTACATTTGCTGCACCTAAATTCATAAAAACCTGTCCTTCTTTCCTCCTTTGTTTAATTTCTTACCTTTTGTCACCAGTTTATTACTACACCGGACTACTTCATAATGTTATGAATGCAGGTTTTTATCACCTAATTAACGTAACTATTGACGAACAAGCACAAATACCAGATCACTGATCTGTATTCACAAAATATTGCCAAAAAAATATTACCAAATAACATATTATTCACAAAATAATGTAGTTTTTATGCAGGACAAAAGTATGTGCTTGTGTATGGTTATGGAAAATCAGAGGTATAATTTTCTCTTTTGTGTGTGTGATTTATCTCAAGATAATCAATGATAGTGGTGGACAAGATGAAAATTCAGTATTCTGTGTGCAAGTTTATACATTTGCATATTAAAATGCATTGCTGTTAGATGAAGTAAATATAGCAAGATATATCAGCACTTTACTGTACATCCTTGGATTTAAACAAGTTCACCAGTTTAAGCATGCATACAAGTACTTAACTAAATATAGTTTCTCTCTGGAACTGGGGATTTTGTCAGAATTATATTGAAATGAAAGATCATAGAGATAAGGCAAGAAAACCTTGGTTCTATGTCTTTTTCTTAAAAACAAACAAACAAACAAACAAACACTTTTAAAAGGTCTATCAGATTTATTCACATTGAAGTACAGGATTAAAGGCCCAGCTCACATATGCTTACTGGCAACACATATGAAGAACAGATTAATTCAGGCATAACACCTGAATATTATTTCTTGTTTTATTTATAATATGCTTATATCTATCCTTCCTCCTATACCAGCCTGTCCTTCCCTGTTGGTTCAGAAGCCTGAGGTAATTTTCTTAGCAATAGTCCCCAAAGGGTTGTAATTATTAATCCAGAAAAGAATAAGAAAAGATTTTAGAGACATTACAGTGCAAGACCACTTGATAAGAAGGTGGTGAGGATCTACGTTTTGAAAGCATATAACCAGATAGCATTTGGCACAGGAAAGTCACTAACCAATTATTATTATCAGTAAGCATTTTAGTACTATTCTCTCTTTAAATGGCAACGTCAAATTATTTGTACTGTTAAGAAGATTCCATGCTCATGAGAAATATACTATGAAACATGCCTTTAGTTTAATACAGATCAAGTACATATCATAAAACAAGCTTCTTAATCAGTATGGAAGACCAGAATGTATGCCAAGAAATATTAATTGACTTTTGTATTAAAACGGACTACTACAAACCAGCTATTTTTTTATATATATTATTTATAGTGGAAGATGTTTATGTTCCCTCATTGTGAAATAATGGCTTGGTGTGATCTGTTGAAAATAACTACCAAACACAAGCACATTATTTACAATAGAATGGCAACTATGTTGACAATTTAACACAACAAAAGCTTAATTTACAAAAGAGATTAGATATCTGTTTTCTCAAAGTTTAGCATACACTGGAAGAATTCAATGCCAATTTTATACATGGATTCTATACTGTGTTGTTTTCTTTTCTTAGCTTAGCATGCTTATGTCAATAGTTTCTAGCCTAACTGACTGGTCTTCAAGCCTCATTAGAAGACCTGAGTAACTTTTGAAATGTTATTTGAGATTCCAAACTTCTTATCCATGAAGAAAATACAAAAGAGGGTATTATTGGAGTATTAAATAGTTAATAAGAATATCCCAAGTCAGCAATATGGTAGCTATGCAGGTCAAATTAAAACACAAAGTTATGACAGTTTCTGACTCTTGAGACCATCACTGAGAAATGCCACTTTGAGTTTCTCTGTACATAACTGATGAAGAGTTTTCTCAAGTAAATTAGTTCCAATGTCACAGAAGTGGTGCAATTAGGTAAATGTATTTCTAAATGCTCTGTTATTGCACCTGGAATACATATAAAATGCTTAAAATAAGTATCAATATGCTTGTGTATTCTCATTTACAATAACATCTAAAAATTATTATAGAAATTTCTGCTAAATCCTGGTTTTCTTAAAATCTGCTATTTCTAAGAAAAAAATAAAACAAAACAAATAAACCGCCCTCCAGTTGTCAAATTATAATGTTAGCTTTCTTGATGAATCAATGTGTGTAAAAATAATTTTCAGTTTCTTGGTCATTTATTTTCTTAATAAGAAATAATCAAATCTCAATAATCCTCAATAATAAAATTTTAAGAATAAGGATGCTGATTTCATTTTAGACAAAAGATTATTAGTTGGAAAAATGTAAACATTTTTAAGGCATACATAAAAAGTTAGACAACTCTGATATTTAGGTAAGACACAATAGTGTAGTGAGTAGTTTTTTATAGTTTTTGTTGTTGTTTGTTTTTATGGTTTTAGATTTTTCATATGAAACATTCTCAATTCGGAGATTTAGTTATCCCCATTGACTTCAGCTAAACTTGTGTTTTAAGTCTTTTCTGCAAAGATGAGCACCTGTAAACTGAAGATTTAGAGACCATCACTATTTGTTTATTGTCAACCTCTGATTAGTAAAGATGGATAGCAAATTGGCTTTAAATCTCTGCTGACTCTCAGCCTTTTGGAATCCAATCCTTTGGACACAATTCTTGTGCTAGAATTTGGAAACAAATACACTGTGATATTTATTTCATCAGCCACCACATTTAACATCACTGACTATGAAAACTGTGATGTCTCTTTTTTCTTTCCTTTTCCACCTTCTGATTGATTACTAGACAATCTTGGTGTTCATATATACGTCAGCTTTACAGTAATGTAGCTCAATAGAATATATCTCATTTGAAATCTGATAAGTAGTAATACTAAATATACTGTCCATCAGATTTCATATTAAGAATATTATTTAATACTATTTATCTTTAAATTAACCCAGTGCTGACTTTGTGAAAATCAGTCAAGAGCATGAGCCCTACAGATTTATTGTATTTATTTCTCAGTAGGCTGAATTTCTGCAAGGCTGAAGATTATTCTTTTTCTTTACTTTCTTCCCCTCTAATTTCTCACTATGCTGAGGATCATTTTTCTACTTTAGCAGGAGTATTACTGCACATATTATTTGGTGCAACCTCAAAATATTTTGGAGAAACCGGCTAGCTCAAGTGTTAAACTAGACAATCTCGAGTCTTTCACTTACTTTGCAGTTAAATAATTATTTGTCTGTTTGTTTCAGATGGTATTGTGTTGGGATAATTACTACAGCAATGCAGTGCAATGTTTCTCTAAGTAACTTGCAGTCAAAAAAGCAACCCACAATAAAAATTTATTATTTTCTATCAAGTCTAAGGATATCTTTTGGACTGCAGACTGAAAAGAAACCAGGGTGGAGATTGTCAGTTGTGTGGCTTATTTTGTAGCTATGATTGCAATAAATGTCTGTTTTTCATGGCCGGCTGGCCGGCTGTAAATTCTGTAGGTTTACTATATGAAACCAAAAGATGATTTTGTTCTCTTAAGTAGTATGGACAGTTTTATATTTTTATGACTTTTTACAGTGACAAAATAAGGATATTTTAGCAGTAGAATTATGATACCAAGTATTTCGAAACCTCATCCTTTAATTTCACCAAGTCACTACAGGGTCAGAGATTTTCATCAGGGAAGTAATCAGAGGAGCTCTCTGATGACGAGCAAGTAAACATCCTAATTTATTGTATGGGTGATGAGGCATATGACATTCTGAGAAGTTTGCTGGTTAGCATTGCTTGAGAGATGAACTATGCCACTCTAAAGAAGAAGTTTAATAAATGCTCAATATGAAATGAAACTCAGTGGAATAGGAAGATTTTACCAGGCAAAGCATATCAGGCCTGCTTTTATCACAACATTGTATGCTTTAGTAAAGCAGAACAAATTGATAGTTTCCTCCTAGACTGGGTTATATCAGAATGGTCAGAGAAAACAGGTTTATTTGGGTTAGATGCTGAGGAAAGCAGTCAAGAGGTGACCGAAACATTCACTATGTAACGTTCTCCTAATTATTGTCTGAAATTATATCTTTTCTGGAGTTATATCAATTTCAACAAAATCTGTATGAGGAAAAAACAAACAAAAAAAACAGATTTAAAAAAATCATTTAAAAATTATTTCGAAGTTCACTGATACACTACACTTGCATCTTAAAAAAAAGGGAGGGGGGAAGATCAATTTACATAAAAGTGAATTGTGGGCCTTTATAGAAATAAATTGCTTCTACTGACAGTCATATCATTCTCTGCTGAAAATTTTTCTGGAATTTTTTAAAATTGACATTTTTCTACTTGTTTCATTAAAAAGATAAGCAAAATCAGAGAAAAAATGGAAATGGTAAAGTGCATTTCAAGTCACTTGTAGAGAGCAGTGATCAAATGAGAAATTTATCTAAAAGAGATGAGACCAGGAAATGTACTGCTGAAGGCCTGTGCTTGAAATATTGGTAATATTCCTAATCCATAACTTAAATAGTAGCTTTTCACTAAACCTTTGCATAGAGGCATTGCTCAAACTCCTAGAAAGTTTGATTGTTCTTTGAAAACAAATTGTTCTTTGAATACAAATACTAACACTAATTCTAGGAGATCTATGTTAGCTTCTGACTACTGTTTACATATATCACAGAATTCAAAGATGAATTGGTAGGAACCCATGTGCTTTTGACACTGACTTAGTGCTGTTGAAGAAGCGAAGCAGATCCATGCTGTGTATCACAGCTTTGTTCCTCAGTGCTGTTGTCTCACACCACCTAGACTGGTTTATCTAAGCTCAGTCAAGGGGCTTTTAGTTTAAATGCAATATATATTTATATGCAATAAACCCTGCAGTTTTCTGGTCAGGCAGGACAAAGATCTGGAAGAACACATCACAGCTCCTTTCTCATTCTGTGGAGTTGATGGAAAAATGATTCAAATCAGTATGTAAAAGAGTTTCAGGGAGGAGAGAGAGCTCCTCCTGAAGTCAATGTGGGTCTGGAGAGTTCTCCTCTATCACAAGTACAAATAGGGTCTGAACATCCTCCATCAAGGTAACAATCACAATAAGATCTGAGGTTGTGTCTGTATTGCAACCACAAATGAGATGTAGCATTTTCAAGGTAGCTATATCACAGCTGCTATCAAGCAACTGTGAAGTTGCAGTCCCTGATGTACACACCTGTTGCTGGCTATCTTTGCCCTTGACTAAACCAAGATGAAACTAATAGTAATTTAATTTCATAGCTACTGTTACTAGCTACTGTTTCATAGCTACTGTTCATAGCTACTGTTGCCGATAACTAGGGTTATCTAGCTAGACTTTGTTTGATTAAATGTGGTGCAATCGTATTTATAGTTTCCAGCATGGATACATATCAAGAAAATATTTCTCCTTTGTGTTCACATTTAATACAACATCTAGACAGATTTTCCAATTAAAAATAAATAAATAATGAAGGGAATGAATATTTTTCACAGATTTCAAAGACCAAGAAAGTTTTGAAATATACTTCATGTTGGTTTTGATAATCCAATATTAACTCACATGAGCTATTATTCGGTAAAATAATAATCTGATTTAATATACAATCACAGGTTGCTTTTAATATCATTGTAAATGTACGTTGGATTTATTTACTGAAGTCAGGTTAAAATTCAAATCATGTTCCTCTATGCTCTTGAGTGATTAATTTTATAGTTAAACCTAAAATAAACCATACTTTGCTCAAAACCAAACTGAAGTGATCCTAAACGTATGTTTCCCATATCACATCCTTGTCATTTTTGCCTAGCACTAACAATTATAGTATGATACTTTAACCTGCAAGAAGACTATTTATTTATTTATTTATTTATTTATTTTTAGTAATCCAGTAAAATTATAAATGGAACTCAGATAGTTGTGTATATTCTGTAGCTTTTTTTTTTTTTTTTTTTTTTTTTTTTGTCTCTGGGCATGCAATATTAATACAGCAGAAATTGTGATCAGTTAGATTTACTGTAGTAATATTCCTGGCTTTGGTCAGTTTGGAATTATTCATTCTGACAATAATTTGTGTAGTTTTAGCTAAATCTGTTATAAATCTGTACTTTTCTGTAGGTAGGATAGACAGGTGAGTCTTTTTCTGTAGGTACGATAGACAGGTGAGATTTGGGTAATGATCAAGTATTATTTTTTAATATATAAATGGATCATCTACTTTCAGGTTACTACTTAAACATATCATTATCAGGTGACAAGCTGAAGACTAGAGGTACTTTTACACATTGTGCCCCCAGCAAAAGTAATCTATCTACTCATCTTTTACTAATGACTTATTTTGTAGTCTTCATGAATGAATATACTTAATGCTTCTGAAGATGGAAATGCTTTTCTGTTTTTACTGGTTTGTTAGGTCTGGGCATCCTTATGCATGAGTAAAGCATGGTAAACAGCATGAAGATTTACAGGATTTCTGAGCAGCAAGAATTGGTGCTAGATACCAGCTATGGAGCACGTTCCTGCTTTATTATTGTTGTAAAGGATAACTATTAGAAATTTTAATAATTTATGGCTCAACCTGTCTAGCAATAATGACTGTGCATGTTGGTTTTCTCTCATTGCTTTCTTTTCTCATCAACTTTCTTTTCTTAATGGTCTTTTCCAGGGGGTATTGCTCTGAATTTTTAAAGTAGTTTAGGTACTACTACTTTTTTTTTCTCTTTTTTTTTTCTGTTATCTCTTCATTGTCTCATGCTTTATTTGATAATGTCAGCAGGCATTTTCCAAAGATTAGCCCAATAGGGACTAAGAAACTGATGTTAAGAATAGTAAGCCATATCATATCCTTATACAGATAGGGAATCTGATGAAGATTCAGAAATGCTTAAATGATAAAGGAACTTGAAAACGATGTAAGTTAAATCTTTTACACTAATGTGGATTAACTGTTTTTCATTCTTCCAGTAATCTGACATTATTTTGAAATCTTCAGGCAAAAGAATGGCCTGCTAAATAGCCTATGAGAAAATAAATATCATTTTCACCTGTTGTAGGCTGAGTAATTTATACATTTTTTTTCATTTTCTTCAGTCTGAACTTAAATGGGTTCTGAATATGGAAGCACTTAATGATATGTTTAAGTGCTTCCTGACTATTATTGCTTAAAGGAGTTATGCCAAAAGTTATACCATTATTGCACTAATATATTATTGCACTTGAATATACATTCAGCATTTTTATCTGTGTGGGCATATGAACCCCCCTTTTCCACAAGCTCACAAAACAAGAAATTTCTTTGTAATACATCATAGCATTTTCAAACCCTTGTTCTGAATGTCAGAAATCATGGCTAAGGAATGAATTTGATGGGTTAAGACCCGTCATGAAGAATGCTGCCTATCCAAATGACTTTGCTGTCATTATTATGTATGTATAATCATATCTTTAAACTTAGCCTGAGATAAATGAGCTGATGAAGAGATAAGAATTTTATGATTATTTCTCTGCAATAAAAGGGGTAATTTTAGCCATACCTGGGTAGTTGGATTGGTCCAATACTATAATTAAGCAATATATATATATATAAAAACATATTTATTGTACATAATTAAAATACATCATTTACATATCATCATTATGTTATTATTATGCATACATGTGTGTGCACTTTATTTATATATATACATATGTAGACAAGCATGAGGATATAAAAAGTCACATGAAATTTATCAGAGTACTAGATATCACTGCAGATTATTTTCCTCTTAATATAATTTCAACTTGGTTTCCAGTAAAATTGCTAATAAAAATCCAGTAATTACTTTTAGTCCTACTGTGGGAATGCAGATTCCCATGCTACCAAAGCTTAGGTGAGAGAATCTCATCTCTTTTCTACATGAAATATATGAAAATGAGATGGTATCTAATACACAAGTTGTAGCCCATCAATATCTGAGACATGTCAAGGGACGTTCTACAGAGTCTTTTGCTGTAAAGATTCTATTTAAAAAAAAAAAAAAAAAAAAAAAAAGCACTTCTATAAAGTAAAAACAAAACAAAAAACAACAACAAAAAACTAATCTGAACACATGGAGGGGAACAAACATTTCCCTAGCAGATACTTTGACCATTCTGTCCACCTATGCTGGCAATACCTATAAACAGTAATAACAAATTTCCCCATACTTCCTCTTCATAACACTATTGATGGTGTGGATTTCCCACAGAATTCAAGGGAAGATTTCTCAATGCTCACTGTAACAATGAGTTTGTTATGAATTTGAAAGAAAAAAGCACAGCCTTGTGAAAGTGAAATACATATCTTTAACCCCTCCCACCCTCCAGTTCAAATGTATTCATTGTCTTCACAACACTATATAGTATCTTCTAGTGAAAATAATAATAATAAAAATAATAATAATCATCATCCAAATAATAGAGCTTTTAGGTGGATTCAATCAAATCAATCATCATCAAACAAATTAAATTTGTGTGATTTAGTGCTTCAATTGTCTTTTTTTCCTTCTGTTTTGCTTCTGATTCCTTTGATTTCTTTACACTCACTCATTTAATATTGCACAGGATATACATATTATTTTCACTTGTGTTGTCTACAATTGATTTAAATAAAAAGAAATATATTGTTCTTGCAAGTGGGAAAAAATATATACCTATATATATTTTCCAAGTTTTTTATTAAATTAAATTAAATTATTAAATATGATTTATTATTTTTTCATTTTTTCCTTGTATTATTATTTTTTAAATTGTATGCTATTAGTTTCTCTTAAAAAAAATGTGATAATGTGCAGTCAGAGTAAAGAAATAAAAAGGAGAGGATGTTATCTCGAAAGTGCCTTTGTCTGTAACCATTAAGAAGACATTTCCCATTGCAATCTGTATTTCCAGATGATTTCCTTTATGTTGTAAAAGCTGGGGATGGAAAAAGTGTTTTTAAAGTCAGCTAATCCTTCTCCCTGCCATTGCAATTATTCCCTGTTGTAAAATTGGACTGGCTTGTCTAATGCTAGTTGGCCAGAGTAATGGAAATCTCGTTACTTCTCATTGAAAGACAATTCCCAAAATTTAATAGACCTCACTGTTGGAAAGTACAGACTTGGTTCTGAATTTTCAGTTTCATTATTTTATCCATTTTACTCTCTGATGTTCATACTGACTTACAGAAACTTTGATTTTCTTCTCCCTTGATGTGTGCATTTTCAGACTGCTCTGATAAACTCCTCTACTACTTGCCTGAAACACACACATTTTGTTATTTTAGCATTGCTCAGAATTAGTTCTCATAATCTCTTAATTCAACAACTTTCTTGGATATATCATATTATATATAAGCTTGAGAAATTAGTTATATTTAATTGTGACTTTATCTGTAATAAGAAATAAATACAAATTTTGTGCTCTATGAGGCTAGGTAAAATAGTTCAAAACCACAGTGATGAATGGTCAAATATGGATGGATGTTTCTGTGTTTCCAGCAGCAAAAAAGTCAACTGTTTTTACTATTGTATGTCAGTGTCTAAAACTCTCCTGTCTTTAGTGCTTTTCAGCTTCTTCTGATGCAATTTTCTTTGTGTGAGTTGGAGTGAATATTAAAGTTGCAATTGTTTTGGTCTGCAAATTTCTGAACATATTTTAGTTTCTGTTTCATATCCCTATTTCACTTTGTGCTATTTAGCTGTCCTTGTTGCAACATTTCCCAATTTAACTGTCAGTTTCATTAATGTGTTTTCTATTCCCCTTGTAGAATGTGATGTCAAAAGTAAATTTAACATGAATAGTGGAAATATACCCCATTTCAATTTTTCACAACTGAATACATTATCATTTATCAGTAGCCCATGTCAAGAGACTTTCAAGTCACTTCTCAGTATCGTTGTTCAGTTGTTCAAGTTGATTTGTCTTAAGCTAATTATGAAGTATACATTCAAAGAGAGGATGTATGATTGTATGGTGACAATTCTGATACCTATGAGCTGTCCTGGTTTCATCTGGGATAGAGTTAATTTTCCTCCTAGTAGCTGGTAGGATGCTATGTTTTAGATT
The DNA here is from genome assembly GCF_013377495.2 of Cygnus atratus. Taxonomy (NCBI): domain Eukaryota; kingdom Metazoa; phylum Chordata; class Aves; order Anseriformes; family Anatidae; genus Cygnus; species Cygnus atratus. The sequence continues at coordinate 118,051,067 of NC_066363.1, read as the reverse complement.
AGGATGAGAAGAGCGCTGATAACATGCTGCTGTTTTAATTGTTGCAGAGCAGTGCTTACACCAAGCCAAGGACTTTTCAGCTTCTCGCTCTGTCCTGCCAGCAGGCAGGCTAGGGCTGCAGCAGGAGTTGGGAGGGGACAGACCCAGGACAGCTGACCCAAACTGGCCAAAGGGGTATTCCATCCCATCTGACGTCATGCTGAACAATAGATAGGGGTGGCTAGCCGGGGTGGGGGGGGCTGGCTGCTCGGGGATAGGCTGGGCATCGGTCAGTGGGTGGTGAGCAATTGCATTGTGCATCACTTGTTTCGTACACATTAGTAGTAGTAGTACTACTATTATCACTATTTTTTTTCCTGTCTTAATAAACTGTCTCTATCTCAACCCACAGGCTTCATTTTCCTACTTCTCTCCCCCATCCCAGAGAGGGAGGGGGGAGGGTGAGCAAACGGCTGTGTGGTGCTTAGCTGCCGGCCGGTTTAAACCACAACAACAGCAATGTAGTCATGTAACAAAATTAAAGCCAAAACTTTGAGCGCAGTCCTTGACCTGAATAATGATTGAAGATCCAGATCCTGGCATTTATACATGATAGTTTACATGCAGCCAAAGTAAATACTGTAGTCAGAGGTCATGGGGCTAGATTTTGAAAAGTCCTGCATAAAGAAGAGATCTCAGAAAAGCAAATTTAAATAACATTAATGTCAAGAAAAGTAATTCTGATTGCTATATTCTTTCTCTGTCATGACTAGACAGATGAAAATCTATGATAGCAGTTTTGCCTTTAAGGTCATTTTCTGTTTTCTTTTATTTATTTCTTTTATTTATTTTTATTTATTTTATTTTAACAGACTCTGTACTAATTTCCCTCATAAAATGACTAACAGAAATATGACCCTTATGCACCTTTTGTAGTTAATTCATTAGGTCAACTCTAAGCACTAAGCCCCTTGTCAGGTTATTTCTATTAGTGAGAAGGAGCAATTGACCTTAACATTGAAGCCAGGTAGATAAGCCTATTCCAGGAGGTCTCTTGGCTCCACCCTTGTTAAGTGAGATCTGCCAGGTGTGGATCATTTGACCTTTGCTATATAGGAAGCATGAGGAGTTATAGGGAGTTGTCTCCCCTGGGGAGTTAGAGGCTTGGGTTATCTAGGGTGTTTTTCTGCTATGGTGAAATGGACTTGGTGTTCCCCAGTAGGCTGCTTTTTCTTCTTCATGTTTTCTGCTGTCTCTGTGAAATAGTTTTAGAGACTCTATGAGCTAGTTACGTTGGTGGTGCCTTCTCAACGCAGTAAAACCCTGGTGGTACTACTTCACTGTGAAGTAGTTTGGAAGTGATTCAAGTTCAGAAGCTGGCAGGTAAGTGTTCCTGGGTTCTACAGTTGTTTAACGTTGAGGAGTTTGAGTACTTCCTTCACCTTGTCTGTTTTCAGTGAAATTACTTATGTGGATTCTAAGCTTCCTTCCCAGGCCTAAAAAACACAACAAAACAAACAAAAAACTAAGCTCAGAAGCTCAAGTGCATACAGGTAAGCCTGGCCTTGAAGAATGCTCTTAAGTATTTGTTAAGATTGAACAACAGGCTGTGTGACAAAGGTGCCTTACTGTGAGTTCAAATTTTGTCTTGTGGTAAGTAGAAACAGATTTGGGCAGATTCTGGTGGCATTATCATTACTCTTGCTAAGTGGCAGTTGTGAGAATGTGCTGTTCATAAAAGAAATGCTGTTTTCACAATACGCAAGTCAAAAGCCATTAAATTGCTAGAAGTCATAGTTTCAAGGAGATAACTTGAAAGAAAGAAAATATTGTTGGCCATCTTCCCCCTGACCCCTCCATAGACTGGCTCCCTGAAGAAAAAGAGTGAAAGGTGTAATTGTTAATAGTTTCTGAGGTAGGGTCAGGGGAAGATGTTTTTTCCCGCTTGCTCACTCTCCCTTTCTCCTCATCCAGGTGAGCTATGGTAGCTTTCCAGAACTTTGACTATCCTTGGGATGTTCAGACCAGCATGTTCTTATTGCTGTGTCTCCTGAGTGCACTTCAGGTTTTTTTGAAGGTGAAACAAATACTTAAGAGTATCATTCAGAGATCTGTGCTGAGGCAGGTGAGTTATGCGTGGCAGGGAGAGTGGGAGGATATGGGCAGGCATCTAGAGCAGGGGGCACCTCCACTGGGAAGACCATGAGGAGCCCACAGTGGATGAATTGGCTAAACAAGTCTGGCAATACGAAGAAAGTCTCTCCTCTTCCCTACAGGCCTGCGTCTCGGCTGTGGAGAAACATTCTGAAGAGGTCCACCAACCTAAAGAGAAATGATCTTCCTCCCCACATGTACAAAGCAGTGTCTCAGCTATTGGGGATAAGGGTCCTACTGTGCAAGGAAGATGATGGATTGGGTACACAGCCTGTGCCACCCCGTGATTTGACCTATGTGAGTGACCATGGAGAGGACTGGAGAAAATAGGACGGAAAATCTACCTCAACATTAGAGGCATGGGTACATGAGTTGGAAGGAAAAACCCAGATCTGGTCCCCAGGAACACGAGTCAACAGAGCAGTCAACCATTCTGTTAGCTTTGGAGATGCTGAAATGTTCCCTGGCTTAAAAGGAACCCGTTCCCAGCCCGTCTCTAGAAATAGTAGTATAGAAATGGTTTAAGGCACTTATAAATCATTGCAGATTGTGGTTGTTGTCAATTGCCATGTAAATTAAGGCCATGCAAATACCTTCTACTGTTTCATTTTCCCTTTCATTTGTAGTCTGGTTACTACTAAATATTATGTATTCGGTGAAGTGTCCTAAAAAAAATTACTTCTTGATTTTTTAACAACTCCTTTTTTTTTCCTCTAGGTCTGCCAGTAGGTGACAAGGTAGAAAGATGTGCTTTTCTCTTTCATTCTTGCAAAGTTAGAGGCAGTGCCAGTTTAAACTCTGACTGAGGCTCTGCAGTGGAGCAAGTCTATCTTACTACTTCAAATTCAGTGATGCAACCTCAGTTTACAATAATTAACTTTCAAGGATTCAACCGATCTAAAGCTTTTGGACAATGACAGTTATTTGAAAACATTCCTACAGGTTTATTTTCTTCATTTACAGTTGTTTGCTCTCTCCATCTCATTCAAAGCAGTCAGGACTGGTTGGCTTCTGTCTTCTCTGGAAATTTGCACTAGGAACCATCGTTAGAATAAGAGTCCTGATCTAAGAGTATGATGAAAAATGTTGCACTCCCAGTTGGAAAATGGAGAGGAAAATGTTCATGTATACGTAAGAATTGTACTCAAACAGCTGATTACACCTTTGCTTACGCCTTTGAAGGGAAAACTGTAAACCTGAGAAGCAACAGGTAGTTTTCTACTTTTCCCTTGCGGACAGCGTACTCTTCTGAATTTTGCTTCTATACAAACAGTTCAAAAATTTGAAGTCATGTTGTCAGTCACACAACCAAACAACCTTGCACGGCATTACACGTTCCCCTCCAGATAGATCAAGCCCTGAATGCAAGATCAGAAAAGTAAATAATGCCAACATGTAGAACTAACTTGTAAGTACACTGCATTTGGCAGGTTTTTTGGCACTTTGTGGGGCTGAACTGTACTTCAGTGAGAAGAATGTCTTCTGGCATGAACTGAAATTACACCTCTATGCCATGATGTCTTTTTTTTTTTTGGGGGGGGTGGGGTGGGGAAATTCCTTGTGGCCACCTGAAGGAGTTACAAAATAATAAAATTTAGGTGAAGGAAAAGTTCATTCTCTTAGTTGTGGTGGTGATGGTTTTTGTTTTCTTTTCCACACAGTCTTAAAACGAAGGTCACGTTTTCTGGTTTTGGTAGACTGTAAGCATGCCAGAACACTTCACATTACGTAGATCATATTTGTCTGAAATGATAATATCATACCTCTAGTCTGCTGCAGGCTGAAAAGTAGCCTGTGCCTCAGGTACTGTTTTATGCCTTTGCTTTTGTTACTACATCTTTGTGAGTCCTCAAAAGGGAAATGAAATTATCCTCTACAGAAGAAACCCCATCCAGAAGAAACTTGAGTTGTTAGGGCCTGAATTCTCACTGAAACCAAAGGCAGGTATCTTAGTGATTTGAAGAAAGAGGCTGTAATCTGTCCTGGCTTGTTAACTAATGAAGGAGCATGAAAGAGACGCCTGTCCTTGTATCTGCAGAGGAGGTGAAGGAACAGCTCATGCAAGAAACACAAAAATCCATTGTGCCAGGCTGCTATATGGTTGGCTCTGAGCTTGGAGACTGCAACCATCTTCAAACTTCCAGATCTAGAGGAACGCTTTGGCTGAAGCCTAAAAGCCATGTGTACATAAGCTCCCCCAAGCCAGCCAATCTTCTTCCCACGACCTGCCAGAAAACAGCTGTCCTGGTTTCAGCTAGGACAGAGTTAATTTTCCTCCTAGTAGCTGGTAGGGTGCTGTGTTTGGGATTTAGCATGAGATTCATGTTGATAACACACTGATGTTTTAATTGTTGCAGAGCAGTGCTTACCCTAAACCAAGGACTTCGACTATTCACACTGTCCTGCCAGTGAGCAGGCTAGGGGTGCAGCAGAAGCTGGGAGGGGACAGAACCAGGGCAGCTGACCTGAACTGGCCAAAAGGATATTCCATCCCATATGACGTCATGCTGAGCAATTAATATGGTGTGGCTGGCCAGGGCAAGGACAGCACTGCTTGGGGATAGGCTGGTCATAGGTCACTGTCTGGTGAGCAATTATATTGTACATTACTGTTTTGTACACAGTAGCAGTAGTAGTACTGTTATCCACACATTGTGCCAGTATGATGCGTCATAGAATCATTCAGTTTGGAAAAGATCATCTAGTCCAGCCTTTAACCTAGAACTGAAGTTCAGCACTAAACCATGCTACTAAGTTCTAAATCTATGCATTTCTTGAAGACCTCCACAGATGGTGACTCATCCACCTCCCTGGTCAGCCTATTCCAATGCCACACAACCCTTGCAGTAACAGATTTCATCATTTGTGTAGAGGCTCAGGACTGCAAACAGAAGGATTTTTTGTGTAGTGTTTGGGGAATTTTTGAATATCTTGCCAAAAAGTACTTACAAGTTAGCAGTTTTCAGCAGTTGTTAATTCTAAATCTGAGTATTAACTCCACTTTAAAATTATCTCATAACAGTTGTTATGAGAAAACAGCTTTCATTCTGGAAACTCTTCTGGTGTTTGTCAAATTATTCCCTTAGAACTATGTCACAATACATTATTTCTGAGGAAATATTTCACTCTCCTCATTAAAAAGAAAGGGTCAATGCATTTGCTACAGTGAACAGATGAAATTATATACTTAACTGTTAAGAGTGAAGCAGCTATATATTTATTGATACAATGTAGTGATTTCAAAAAGCTTAAACGTAAATAAGACAAGGGCCTAACAATATTTGAGACAGTAAGGTACACTTGGTTATTTACTGCATAAAGGACAGGGTAAGTCAGATTCATTGGGCAGATCCTCCGGATGAGTCACAAGGTTCAGCAGCAAAAATTATCTCAGGGTGACTGACAGTGTTTGTGTCTAATGCCTTTTCTAATAATTCACAGGAAAGATTTTCTACACCATTCTGTGATAGTGTGCAGAGCTTTTAAAACCAAAACAAAAGTACTAAAACCTGTAGAAAGAAAAACTAGAAAGTTCAGACCTACTTGTTCTTTAAATATAGATTGTGTGAGTTTCTTTTCCAGAGTCTGAGGACATCATGAAAAAGCAGGAATAAAGTTTTAAATGTATTAGTTAATCCTTGCTATATTCAGCTGTGTGGATATACTGTGCTTTGTGAACCAAAGAAATTCTGTACCAGGTGTACACACACACACAAATAATATATATATATATTTATTTTTGTTCACTGAACTAGAAAGAGTGGAAAATAGGAAGTCTTAAAGTGTAGATAGCTTTAAAATACAACCAGTATAGACAATAGGGTGGACATAAAAATGAAAAATCTACCAGTGAAATGCTTAAAGAGCAAAAAACGTAGTGGAGCGAAAGAATGAAGATTAGGAAAAACTCAGAAACAGTCACAAGGCTGCAGTACCTATTACAGAAACATAGTCTTATCTCATTGTATACTTGCTGTTTTTGATCTTATAAATTGTTGAATGTACACTTCTAGTTGAGAAGCAAAATTTCTTGTCTGACTTTTATTCTGTGCTTCCTGCTCAGGTGGTAGAAGTATCTATTTGAAAGCTAATGTTTTTCCATTTCGTTCTGTCAAGACTTGCAGTGTAGGAGACTGTGCTTTTTTCTTTTTTTTCCCCCACCTGCAAGACAGGGATTGATTAAAAATTAGATGAGCTAACCCACTGCTATCCTTCCTTATATCTGAATCTTTTAATGTTACACTTATTTACTTACTGATATTCTAGCCTTATTGCTGAAATTATATGTACTCATATATCATACTAAATAGGATCATGGGATAATTCAGATTGGAAGGGACCTCACATGAATATTCTTATTACCATTGCAAATAATTTCTTGGTAATATGGATACAAGCAGAATTAAGAACACAGGAACTGGAGATCTTAGACTGTGTTTATTTTGTGTAGTACTGATATACAATGCTTAAAGTGGTTAGTTTATCTTTCCCTTCTGTGTGACTTATTGTCTGTAACACTCATTGCAAACAGTACAAGTCTCACTTTAATTCAGATTAGCTAGATAAAGATTCATTCTTAATTATTGTGCTTATTATTTTAATATTTAATTGCATATTCATTAATTAGGAAGTTTCAGGCATTTGTAATGAAGGCTTAAAACATGGACCATTAACAAATGTAACAGCGCATTAAATTTTGCTTATTATGCAAATTATTCTTGAGGTCAGACATGGTTATTTATTTGATAAAATACATAGGAAACACGCTGTTCAACTGTGCACATAATTGAAAGGTTGGGTAACAGTTCTGATTCTTTGTTTTTAATAATTCTATCTTATTTGTCCAGAGAAATAGCAAGCAAAGAGTAACTAATTTAGCATTAGCTGAGATGGTAACAACTCAAAAGATGGCTAACTTAAAATTGGTAATAATTGTCAGTCTTAACTGATGATAGTGATGCCTTTTTGCACTGTTTGTCTGTCTATCTATGTCTTGTTTATCTACAGCAATAGTGCCTCTGACTGGGTCTTTCCTTCTTAGTTAAGGATAAAGGTAACATTACAAATTAGATGTCCCTATGTAGCTCTTCTCATGTAATTGTCCAACTATTTAGTGAAAGTAGTGACCTTATCTGAAATCAGCTTCTCAACATCAACAAGAAACATATATCATGCACTTTTTTAAATAAAAAAGGATACTTTTCACTTGCATAATTATTGCATCAAAAACTTTTTAAAGGTCTGTTTAGTTTAATTATTTTTGGTAACATTTTTAGAATGTATATAGGCTTGATCATTCTGTAGTTCTCTGCTTTGTAATCTATGAAATTATGAAATATTAAGTTAGATAAAAAAGGTAAGAATGGATTAAGCTAAAGGCCTGAATAGTTTTTGTCATAAGAATTCCTACTGATACCAATAAGATACTCCTTCTATATAGTCCTACAGACAGGATTATGTCTTCAGGATTGAATCTCAAGATGATATTTGTCAGAGTCCTTCCAAATCATAACAAAACTCACAAACTGCTAGCACCTGAAACACACACACAAACACACACACAAAAAAGGTTTTAATACTTTAAACTGTTTAGAAAATAAGTTAAAAAACTTTAATAGTGTTTTTACTTAGAGAAAACACACTTGTGTTGTGCTACACTCAAAAAAAAAAAAAAAAAGGAAAGGAAAGGTATATGAAAACAATTCTGCCATCTGCCATCTTCACAGCCTGGAGTTCAGTCTTGTTCTCCAGGTCTCCCATTTTACCCTGCAGCTTCCATGGCTTTTAGGTTTTAGGAAACTGTAGTTTTCCTTAGGTTCTCAATAAATAAACAAATAAACAAATAAATAATAATAATAATAAATATATATATTTCCATTAACTTTCCATTAACTTAGAGGCTTTGCTGAAAGCTCTCAGTCTCATTTCTGTTGCTGGCTCTCTCCTTGCTAGAGCTCTTCACACTTGCCTCACCTTCCTCTGGTCAGCTCTAGCCATTTTGAGTAGGTATATGTGTCTTCCCTCATTCTGGAGGACCTCAGCTAATGTGGAGCATTGCAGCCAGGACAATGTTTGGTTTTACAGGGTTACATTACTTTGAGGCTGGACAGTACAAAATTTAAGTTGCCTTTTCATGTGGAAACCTGACCACTTGAAACCTTGAAGCATGAAGGAAATTCAGTCTAGGCTGGGAGAGATTGAGTATGATTGGGTAATAAAGTTTCTTGACCAGGACAAACAGAGGATGAGACTCATACACAGGAAGAAGACTGGCAGGTTGAAAGGAAAGGCAGAGAAACAGGAAAGAAGACTGCTGGAAAATAAATAAATAAATAAAATACAATAAAATAAAATAATAAAATATGGCTTGAGGGTACAGATAAGGATGCCAAAATAGCCACTGAAATGTTGCTTGAGTAAAAACAAGGTTGAAGGAACAGGTCCTGTTCAGGGACACGTTGGACTAGGGGTGGTTACATTCCTTTTACTTCCCTTCTGAGCTTTCCCTGTTTCAGTTGTTGTTCATATAAACTTTACTGTATAACTTGAATATCCTTTTCACTTACTTGTTTAACTGATCAGTCTAAGAGTAAAAGATCTCAAGAATCTGGTTCTATCACACCAAAGATACATACCAGTTAAGACGGTGGGAAAGGCTATTCCCTGATGTGCTAGGTTCCTACTGTACAGTCTAGAGACTGCATCTTTCCACAGACTATTTTTTTCTGTGGCAAGGGTAATCTCCCTAGGATTCCCATTGCAGGAACAGTCTGGAGCTGGCCATAGATTTTTTTTATTATTATTATTATTATTTTTATTTTTTAAATCTTCATTTAAAATCTTCTTTAACACTGCTTGGCCTTATAAATTATTAAGTATTTAAAATTCATTATATGCTATAAAATATATTAGATGTTAAAAAATAAAAATAAATGCAGCATATGTCTTTTTTCCTAAGCATATCCGTTTGTCATTGTTTTGGGGAAATTCACTTTTTTCCTGCAGAACAACTAATGTTAGTGTTCTCTAACAAGTGTGATTGGCCTCTCATCTCTGTGCCATTCTGTTCACATTTTGCTTCAGGTGAAACAGATGTTAGCTTTACATGTTTGTGTTTTAGGAGGAATGACATATTCTATGTCACTATCTATTGTAATTCAGGAAAAGTCTGTCCTTCAGAGATAGCATACACTCACATTAGAATATTAGATATTGATATATAATCAGATACTGATATAGGAGCAGATAACAACATATTCAATGAGTTCCCCTGCTTCCCTGGGTGCCCTACTTAAGGGATCCTTCTCTCTTTACTTTATACTCTTGGTATTTCTGTGTCTGAAGGCAGTAGGAGTTCTACAGAATGAATTCATTTATTTTCTATTCATTTTACTCACTTATGTTGATATGCTAAAGTTGGCATGTGCCTACTTGGGAAGCACTGTCCATCTCCCTACACATATTTATAGTTCAAGGTCTTATAAACATATAATCAGTCAGACTTATGTAATCATCAGTATCACATAGTGTCTTATTCAAAAATTCTGACAATGTGTCTGCAATCTTTTGATTGCATGGTAGATGTAATGATCTCTTATAGACAAAGTAGAGGACAAACAGAACATTTGAAAAAAAAATAAACAAGAACAAAACAAAACATAATGGATTGAAACCTAAACAACAATGTTATTCTGCTGTATGATGGACATTTAAAACTAGAAAAGAATAAATAAATAAATAAATAAAATCCTCCATACATTTCAATATAGTGCTTGTATCTCATGCTCCACCTTGTCATAGCACATTACTTAAGTGATCTGGACTTCCTAGTTTTCTCCATTTTCTTTCCATTCTTTGCTGAATTTTCAATCTTTAACTGAATTTTTAATCTTCAACTTCATCTGTTCTTATTACCCCTGCAGTAATTTTTCAGTGAAGTCACCAAATCTATGGATAACACCGGGATTTGCTATCTGTTGCATACATATGTTTTCATAGTTCATTGTATGCAGTACTAGTGGTTGAATGCCCTGCACACTGCAGTAGTGTTACTGAGATGTTCAGTTACCTCCTTCCTTTGCTGTCTGCAGGGAGCACGACATGGTCTATTCAACCTTGGTGTATTGCATATCTGTTGCAGATACACCCTCTATTAGCACGTAATGACATCCTCAGGTACTCAGTTATAATCCTCTGCTGTTCATGGAATTATTCCACAAAACTGCGTTTCCCTGCAGTATGCTTTTTAACATTGGAATATTGTGATGTATCATCACATCAGGTGGCTGTCTGACATATGGTAACTGCAGTCAGCTCTGCATGTAATGTTCTCATTTCCAGGGAGCTAATAAAGTTAATTATTCAAAATCACCAAGCATACCACTAGGATTGAGATGGCTGCCTGATTTTTTCAGTCACTTATTTCACTTAACATCCCACATATGGCCTTTCTAGGACTTCTGCTTCATAGTGTTATACATCTGCTACTTAGTTTCCTCTAATGAAAACATTTATATAAACACTACATGCTAAAACATTCTGAGTGATTAAAATGTACATTTCATAGGACAAAAATACCTTTTATTGTAAAACAACACAATAATCACTTTCAAACTCTCCACACATGCTTTTTTGTGTGAAGTTTATGCTCTCTAGTAATATTATGGGGTGTTTTTTGTTTATTTTTTTTCTTAAAATAACCTGTTGTTTTGCCTTTAAAATAAAGGTTGTGTATGATATTTAAATTATATAGGGATGCTCAAATCTTGGGAATGAAAAAAGTATGGGGAATGATTATAAATCAGTACATGGTTGGTCATTACACTAAAATTCCTAGAAAAAAAAAAAAGTAGATAAATTTAGAATATTATTTTTTTGGTGGCATGCAACATCTACTTTGTTGTGTTTCTACACACCTGGCTGTGCTCCATCATGAGGATCTATTGATGATAAAACAGTGTAAATAAGAAAATATCTGACAGTTCACCATAGATTATTATTTATTAATTCCTTGTAGTTGAGCCATGAGATAATACCATTGTATGATTTCATGTCATGCTAAATGGATCAATAAGGTCTTGGACTGGCAGGTTTTTTTTTTTTTTTTATTGCTAATAACTCATTGTATTTATTTGTTTTTTTTTTTTCTTTGGCTTCTTTTTTGTTTGTTTTTGTTTTTGTTTTTTTCTTAAGTAGGAATAAAAGAAATTCCCCATTTGAAAAAAAGTATTGTCTCATAACTCCGTTGGTGAAACATTTTTGGAAGGATAGAAGATAAGTTTCTAGAAAGTCTGAAATAGAGTTTCTGCTCTACTTAATCATACATCTTTCATACATCAGTGGTAAGATATACATTTTAATCTTTTTTTTTTTTTAGTGTCTTTGGATTTTTAGACTTCACATTAAAATTCTTGGAAAAAGGTGAAATACAAAACATTTGTACAAAAGCATGCCAGTATTGAGGGGAAAAACACTAAGAGCAGAGCAGATAGGACTCAGCATATTTGGATTCAGGAGATCGCAAATGAGAGATACAGGAATAAAGCAACATGATTTGTTCCAATAAAACCCACAATGTGCTGAGCTTGCTGCCCTCAAAATCCAAATGTTAAGACTTAACAACCCAAGGATCAAATCACTTTGCCATATCATGTTTTTGTGTGGGTCCTATAGTTCAAGGAGACTTGCTGTATGTGCTGTTTAGAGTGTTTGTGTTTCTAAAATGTAAGGGGTTCTTGAGATGTTTTCTGACCATGCTAGAGCATAGGGAGGAATCTGGAAAGTTTTTTTCTTACTGCAGCTTTTGCCTGTCCTAAGCATTTGCATCTGCTCTGCTTTGGCGAAAAAAAAAAAAAAAAAAAAAAAGCTGTTCTAAGTTGCCTTAAGGATGAGCTTCGTATTTTCAATTCCTTCATTAAGTAAAAATAATAGTGAGCATGCTTTTTCTTAGAGGAATCATTTCATTATAGCATCCTACAGGTGTGTAGAAACACAACAAAGTAATGTTGCATGCCACAAAAAAAAAATATCTAAATTTATCTACTTTTTTTCTATGAATTATATATATATAAATGTATAAATATAAACATATATAATATATGATTATATTTATATTTTTTTATTTTTTATTTTTTATTTCTTATTTTTATATTATTTTTTATTTTTTTATATTTATATATTTTATAGCTGTCCTTGCAGCTGTCTTGCAGCTCTCTTCTGTCTCCATGCTTGATATGTACAGTACATTGTCATGAATATCCCATGTTATAATTCACAGGGAGAATTCTCTACTACTTGCTTAAATTAGTTTTGTGTTTCTTATTCAGGAGTCGGACATTCTGCCAGTGGAACTTAAGAAATTATAAGCTTGAATTTTGGTGTTTTCTGGTCTCCAAGCAAAGCCTTAGAGTGTCAGGAACTTTTGTTTGGTGAGAGAAATGGCTTTTCTGTTTTTCCAGTTTTTTTAAAGCAAAGGGAAGACACTTAAAAAGGAGTTTTACCTCCTTTATGTCTCCCATAAATTCAGTGAAATTCAACTAATCACATTGCAGCAGGTGAATATTCTGCTTATATTTGTAAGACTATATATAATTTGTTACTTTAGAGCGGTCTGTTATAATCCACTGGATTTAGTGAAATAAACAGGCATAAATGTAGTGACCTGCAGGTTAGGAAACTTGTAATGATGAATTTTTTATGTCTTCTTGGCTATGAGAGCTTCTGTAAAAGAATTTTACTGGCATCCCTTGTAACAGAAACACACATACCTCTATGTTCTTCTCCTAATTAACACCATGAGAAAGAAATCTGTAGGTACACAGCCTTTAGTTACTCTCCATTCTCACCCTTGTATTTTTATGCGACAGGTGTAATAACTCTGCAGCAAACTATCACAATTACCAGGAAACACGGTATTTAGTATTGGTGATCTCAGGAAAAAAAAGAAAAAAATAACAGGATAGTGTGGTAGAAAATATTTTATGCTTACTGTCTCATTCAAACATACTTATAAAGTATCTCCAGGTTTTATTTGCAAATTTGCATGAAAAGATAGTTCCACCCAACAACCTTAGCAGCTTCAGAAATCAACATGGACAATAAAAAAGTGAGAGAAAAATCAGCGAAGTCAGAATTTGGATGGGATAGTTTACGGAATTTCATATTCCTTGTGGTTTGAGGAGTTTGCATTATAGCCTGAGGAAATAGCTGCATAAACAAAGCTGTTCAGGCTTTTCATATGACTGATTTCTCACTCTGCAAGTATAAGGGAAAATTATAAAAAGTTTGAGATGGGTGAAATTTATGGAATATATATCTGAATTATCAACCCAAGCCTCAAAAATCTAGAAATATAAGGTCTTAGATTCTTGACCTTGATTTTGCTTTGTTTTCATTTAAAAGCTATTTGCAGTTTAATAACATTTTTGGGGTCAAAGCGTAATGACATATATTAGGCTTTTGGACAGCACTTGCATTTGATACTGTTGTGGTTTAACCCGGCCGGCAGCTAAACACCACACAGCCGTTTGCTCACCCTCCCCCCTCCTTCTCTGGGATGGAGGAGAGAAATGGGAGAGTGAAACCTGTGAGTTGAGATAAAGACAGTTTATTAAGACAGGAAAATAATAATAACAATAATAATAGTAATAATGATAACAGTACTACTACTACTAATGTGTATGAAACAAGTGATGCACAATGCAATTGCTCACCACCCGCTGACCGATGCCCAGCCTATCCCCGAGCAGCCGGCCCCGCCACCCCGGCTAGCCACCCCTATCTATTGTTCAGCATGACGTCAGATGGGATGGAATACCCCTTTGGCCAGTTTGGGTCAGCTGTCCTGGGTCTGTCCCCTCCCAACTCCTGCTGCAGCCCTAGCCTGCCCGCTGGCAGGACAGAGCGAGAAGCTGAAAAGTCCTTGGCTTGGTGTAAGCACTGCTCTGCAACAATTAAAACAGCAGCATGTTATCAGCACTCTTCTCATCCTAATCCAAAACATAGCATCCTACCAGCTACTAGGAGGAAAATTAACTCTGTCCTAACTGAAACCAGGACAGATACCTTCTCCTTTGCTTTGTGAATATTTTGTAGCTCACTTGAGTGAATTCACTCTTCTTATAGATAAACATGCAAACTCTTGATTATTTTGTGACATTTTGTGACACTTGGGAACAGGAATTGCTGTGTCATTAGTCCTCCTTTAGTGTTTCTTTTGGTTTCGAATTTAAACTTTTTTTTTTTTTTTTTTTTTACAAGAACTGCTAGCCATTTTTTTTTGGTGACTGTTTTTTGAGTCATTGTCTGCTTTGTGGTCTGGTATTTAGCCTCCGGTCTACTTGTAGGAGTAAGCCTAGTTCCTAGTCTTAGTTACCCTATTTCTCCTTTTACACACTCTCCTCAGAGCACAAGTAGGCAGTCAAATAGCTCTAGGAAAGCTTTCTGCCTCTGCCACATAGTTCAGCAGTCTGAGCTTGCAGCCCAGAAGGCCAACTGCATCCTGGGCTGCACCAACAGAGGAGTGGCCAGCAGGGTGAGGGAGGTGATTGTGCGCCTCTGCTCTGCCTTTGTGAGTCCCCACCTGGAGTGCTGCATCCAGGTCTGGGGCCCCCAGCACAAGAAGGATGTGGGGCTGTTAGAGTGAGTCCAGAGGAGGACCATGAAGATGACCAAAGGGCTGGAGTATCTCTCCTATGAAGAAAGGCTGAGAGCTGGGGCTGTTCAGCATGAAGAAGAGAAAGCTCCAAGGTGACCTCATTGCAGCTTTTCAGTACTTAAAGGGGACTTATAAAGAAGATGGGGAACAACTCTTAGCTCAATCAGATAATGACAGGACAAGGGGGAAGGCTTTTAAACTAAAAGAAGGGAGATTTAGATCAGAGATTAGGAGGAAATTCTTCACTCAGAGGGTGGTGAGGCACTGTTACAGGTTGGCCAGAGAGGCTGTCGATGGCCCATCCCTGGAGGTGTTCAAGACCAGGTTGGATGAGGCCCTGGGCAACCTAGTAGGTGGCATCCCTGCCCATGGCAGGGGGGTTGGAATTAGTTGACCTTTAATGTCCCTTCTGACCCAAGCCATTCTATTATTCTATGATAGGTTAAAAAAAAACAAACAAACAAACAAAAAAAAATACAAGAAGAAAGAAAATCTTGAAAATAACCCCTAAAATTTGACCAATATGGGGAACAGCAAGTATTTAAAATATGCACAAGGATTTATTTTGTCTTCCTATCCTATATTCACATTTGCTAATGGATGCATAGTTTGGTAATTAGCTCAGAAAGCTTCCTTTAAATAAATAAAGACTTCATTTCATAGGACTGGAGAAAAAAAAAAAAACAACACATTTTTTTTCCTTTGCCTTCAGCTGTATTTCAAATCAGCTTTCATTTAGCATGGCAATGCCAGGAAAGTCTGTAGTGAGTATTAGGCTATGGGGCCCAGCAAGGCTTTGTCTGTGGTGGGTTGACCCTGGCCAGCTGCTCACTCATTCACCTCTCCTGAAGGCTGGGGAAAGCCATAGAAGGAAGATGAGAAAATCTGTGGACCAAGATAAAGGTGGTTTATTAGCAAATGCAAAAGCTGTGCATACACATGAAGCAAAAATAATTGATTCAGTATTTCCCATCATTAGGCAGATTCCCATCTAGCCATTTCCTAGAAAGCAGGGCCTCAGCACACATTAGTTGTTGGTTACTTGGGTAGACAAATGCCATGACAACGAACATTCCTGCTTCCTCCTCCTTTCCCTAAGATTTTATGTCTGAGCCCACGATCTTACTGTGTGGAATATCCCTTTGGCCAAGTCATGTCAGCTTTTCTGGCTATGTCCCACCCCAGAGTCATGCTTGCTCCAGCCTACTGACTGAGGGAGAACAGGGGAAAATTTAAAAAAGAAAAAAAAGAGAGAGAGAGAGAGAGAGAAAACCTTGATTCTGTGTTAGCACTGTTCAGTAAAGTCCAAACACTGGTGTGTTATCAACACTGCTTTTACTTCACAAATACAAAGCACAACACTGTACAGGCTGGTATGAAGAAAATTAACTCCACCCCATTTGAAAACAGTAGTGTACAGCCATTGCTGGATTACCATGCCAGGGCCCACAGAGATTTTGTTGCCCCCTACCATGTGTGCTGGTGTTTCAGTTCCTTCACCCACAAAAAGGTCCAGAGTCCCCATTTGTGATGCAAACCAGCTTTTTCTTTGCAGAAAAACAAGACCATGCACATCTACTTCTTGCTCTGCCCTGCAGTCATGATATGTCTGGGGCATTTCCACATACTGCAGGTTATATCATCTGAGAATACCTGAGCTTTTTATTTTATTACATTCTTGGAGGAATCATATAATCATAGGATTAAGGTTGGAAAAGACCTTCAAGATCATCTGGTCAAACCATCCCCCTTACTACCAATGTCACCCATTAAACTACGTCCATAAGCATGACGTCCAACCTTTATTTAAACACCCCCTGGGATGGTGACTCCACCACTTCTGTCCACCATGGGCAACCCATTCCAATGCCTGACTACTCTTTCTGAGAAGAAATATCTCCTAATTTCTGACCTAAACCTCCCCTGGTGCAACTTGAGGCCATTTCCTTACTAGTTATCTAACGAGAAGAGGCCAACACCCAGCTCTCCACACCTTTCTTTCAGGTAGTTGTAGAGAGCAATAAGGTGTTCCCTGAGCCTCCTCTTCTCCAGACTAAACAACCCCAGTTCCCTCAGCTGCTTCTCATAGGACTTGTGTTCCAGACCTTTCACCAGCTTCTTAGCCCTTCTCTGACATGCTCCAGGGCCTCAATGTCCTTCTTGTACTGAGGGGCCCAAAGCTGAACACAGTACTGGAGGTGCAGCCTCACCAGAGCAGAGTACAGGGGAACGATCACCTCCCTGGTCCTGCTGGGTACACTATTCCTGATACAAGCCAGGATGCCGTTGGCCTTCTTGGCCACCTGGGCACACTGCTGGCTCAGGTTCAGATGAACATCAATCAACACCCTGAACTATGAAGGCCATTTCCTTTCAGATCACAGCAATCTTAAATATAAAATATAACTCTGCTGAGTGTGGCATCAGCTTTACCTTTTAAAACACTTCCTAGGCAGGAATAGAACTAGTCTTTTAAGCATAGCATTAAGATATTTTAAAGTGTATTAAATAGGAACCTATGGTATT
The DNA here is from genome assembly GCF_013377495.2 of Cygnus atratus. Classification (NCBI taxonomy): domain Eukaryota; kingdom Metazoa; phylum Chordata; class Aves; order Anseriformes; family Anatidae; genus Cygnus; species Cygnus atratus. The sequence continues at coordinate 118,033,753 of NC_066363.1, read as the reverse complement.
AGTACTTTTCTATTTTTTTTTTTTTTTATTTTCTCTGGACTACAATATATCATTGGCCTAAGGGAAAGAAAAAACAACAACAACAACAACAACAACAAACCACCACCACCACCACCAAAAAAAAAAAAAAAAAAAAAAACTTTCTCTGATTTTTTTTTCCAATTAAGACAGGGAACAAGCAGAAAAAAATCACAACTCAAACACAGTGCGCCATTCTTGCTTGGGTCATGCATGGAATGCACAAGCCTTGTGGCTAATGCTCCTCTGCATATTACACAAAGCACAAAATATGAACTGTGTGCTTCTGTTTTGAGCTATTCCTTGCCCTGAATGTACCTGCCATTTCTGTGCTTCAGACAAAAGTGATGAGTGCTTATTCTGTAATGTCTTTAATCCCTTTAGTAATGCTTTGTGTATTTCAGCTTCCCTATGAAATATAAAACATCTTCCAAGAGCTAGAAATGAAGCCAAGCTACTAAAAATTGAAGAAAATATTTCAATTCAGGGGGTGATGAAATCATTAGGGCTAACTGGAATACAGGTGATAAAAAAGGTGATATCACATTTTGACATAGAATAATAACTACAGAATTGCTTTTGACTTTTTTATACTTATTTTTATACGAATTGTGCCAACCATTAAAACATATGCATCACATACATCACCATTTACCTCTCTTCAGGCTAAATTATTTTTTTTTAAAAACAAGTGGCTCAAATACATTATAAGATAAAAGACCCTCCCAACCATCAAAGGTTATTTTTTTTAAGTAAATGAAGGATTATCCATATCAGAATTATTGCTGATGTTTCACATAACAAAAAATATCAACAAATGTGATACTGCACAATATTTTTTTTTCTCTTACATGGTCATAAGATTTGAATGAGGAATGAGAGACTTCAACTACTTTTTCAGCCAGGAAGAACATTGTAACAGGTTAAGAAATGATAAGATGGTCAGGTAAAAGTTGTAATTCTACTTTTATGTTAGCTGGAACTTGCCCTGAACTTTTAAAGCTTAATCTAATGACCATAGTGTTGATGCCAAAATTCCTATTAAATTTTAAGGTTTATGACTAAGGTTGGAAGTCATATAATTAGCAATTATTTAGAGTATATCTTGATCTAGGCTGGAGTTAAAAAAAGTACTATGATTTTTACTAAACCCTAAACATATTTTGGTCCCAAATCCAAAACTATTCAGCTTGAGTTTCTTAACATAAAAGTAATTGTTTTGTTATCATCTCTCCACAAAGTAAATACTTATGTGACAATCCTTATCTCACTGTTCTTGACATCAGCCAGATTAAAAGAGCATACATATTTCAGATGAAAGGCATATCAATTTTTATATTAAAGCCCACCAAATTAAAACTTTCTTGAAAGCTTCAGCAAGGGCTTGACATTTTTATGATCAATGGAAGATTTTACACATCTTTTTGAGTAATGAGAAGACAATTTATATCTTTGTTTCAAAGTCAGAGAAGGTTATTAAGTGACTGCAATCCTTGTTAAGGTTTGAATTTTATTTAAATTTAAAATTAAATGAAAATAAAGAAAGACAAATAATTGGCATCCCCTTTGGGAATCTTCTTTAAGTCAGTGATAGTGATTGTTCACAGTCATTGTTCACAGTATTTGTCAGTAGTTCTGCCTCTATCTGGCTTAAGAACAAAGGCTTGTCCAATACAATTTTACTATGAGATTTAGGGTTGCAGACAGTTATTTGTGAATATTTCCATCATATCATTTAGCCTCCTTTTGTATTTCCAATAAATGTGTTTTGGGTTTTTGTTTTATTTTGATTTTTTTTAAAATTTGTTTGTTTTGCTTTGGAAATAGAATCAATTGAAAAGGATTTAGCAAAACTTAGTTTCAAGGGTATAAAATCGGGTCAATGCTTTACACTATAAAACTTCCATCTGTAATTACAAATAATTCACATACTTCCAGTGAGTATACATATATGTGTGAATGTAAGAGGCCAAATGCAAGCCCAAAACATTTACATGCATCTAATCATACTGTCAGTTTTATTCAGTGATACCTGTCAACAACACTGAAAATATGATCTGAAAGTGCTGTTATATAACTCACTGTCCAATGTGTTGCATGCCCAGTTCAGAAATTATATGACTGCTAGAGATCTCAGTGGGGGAGTTCTTTAATTAAAACTTTTCTTAGTTCATTAACTCAAACTTTTAAAGATTAATGCCTTTAGCTTTGCAGGAACGCACTGGCAAATGGTTATTGTCAGAGAGGCAAATTAATTCTCCTTTACTCTAAGTTTCATGTGTAAAGAATAGCCCAAAATAACATCCTGATGACATACAGGCTGCTTCACTGTAATCCAGAAAAGGTCAATCTAAATCTTAATATTTCACGTACAAAGGAAGAAGGCTTGTATAAGTAAATAAAGTCAAAGAGCAGAAATACCTGATAGTTCTGCTTACGTTTTTTGTCAGTAACACTTGTATAAAACTGTATTATTGTTAAATACCAGCAACAGATGTTTCAGGTGTAGTTGTGATATACTAAATTTGATAAAGACAAATGGGAAGGGCTCTTCTTAAAAGGACCTATAATCATATAGAATGAGACATTAAGTAGATCATCATACTTACTAATACTCACTAGTGTACAAAGAAAGACTGAGAAACAAGAAGAGATGTAAATACTGTGAAGATGATGTTTAGGACTAGTGGCTTGGATCAAAAAGGAAAACAAACAAAACAACAACAAAACAAAACAAAACAAAACAAAACAAAACTAAATACCAAAGTTTAACAAGTCCATGAATTTGCTATCCATGTGATAATCTTAACAGATTATTGACCTGGATTAAAAAGGTAGTACATTTTATAATTTGTAGTAAGTAGAGAAAGAGCTTGACGTAAAAATGTCATATCATCTTTGTAATGCTTAGATTTCTGATAACTTCAGAAACGAAAATAACTTTATCCATTTGATATATCCACTATTCTTCTATTTGTACATAAATACAAATGGAAAAAAAATCATAAACTGCATGTCTAGAGAAAATTAAAATCATTTATTACAATGCTGGCTTGAATAATTTTATGTCTTGAACCTTACAGAGGTACACTTAAAACTCTGTTCTTCATTAACAAAATGAAAACTCTGTAAATGTGAACATATGGAGAACATTAATCACTTTATCTAACCTTGTCCAATCCTAATCTCTTTTATTCTTCTACAGTCACCTATTTTTCTGTTATGTGCTATTGGTTTACACAAGAATAATACAACTGACCTGCTTCTATATTTTAGACTATTTATTTTTTTCTCAGCATGGCTGAACTTTCTGTTCAACACATGCTGTGAGAAATAAGCTAGACAAATAGTGAGTTAAACCTTGGATTTCTGGAGAACGGATAGGGGCTGTTTGGCAGGATCCCATCCGAGAATGCCCTGGAGTGTAAAGAGCCTGGGAGAGCAAATTGATCTTCAAGGACATCTCCCCAATGTACAAGAGCAGTCTGTTCCAATGCTCTGGAAATCAAACAAACATGGCAGAGGGCCAGTGTGAAAGAACATAGGGCTCCTGGTGGAGGTCTAATGCAAAAGATGTAAAAAATGTAAGGTGGAAGTGGGAGTGAGATGTGCAGAATCAACACAGAGACAACTGGGTGAGTTACAGAAACACCAGCATATACAGCAAGAATTTCGTGAAAAATGATGCACTATTACTTTTTTCTCAGAAGTTAATTTGCATACAGAAAATTGTTTTCAATAATCAAACCAACCAAACAACCAAACAAATAAACAAAAAAAACCACCACATTTTATCTCATTAATCAATGGAATGAGGCTCCATAGAAACTGGTCACTGAGAATGTGACAGATATGCCTACTTGTACTTGTATCTTTCTTTTCTTTTTTATTTCTTCTATTCTTCCTATGACTACTGAAATCTTTCCCCTTTCTCACTGCGTGTTTAGAACATCCAGCCCAGCACCAAGTTAATTTAAGAATAATTAGCATTTCTATGCTAACTGCATATCAGTGAGTGCTTGCAGCCCAGAAGGCTAACTGCACAGCAGTGCACCCTTGCTGCCCAGAAAGCCAACTGCATCCTGGGCTGCACCAACAGAGGAGTGGCCAGCAGGGTGAGGGAGGTGATTGTGCGCCTCTGCTCTGCCTTTGTGAGTCCCCACCTGGAGTGCTGCATCCAGGTCTGGGGCCCCCAGCACAAGAAGGATGTGGGGCTGTTAGAGTGAGTCCAGAGGAGGACCATGAAGATGACCAAAGGGCTGGAGTATCTCTCCTATGAAGAAAGGCTGAGAGCTGGGGCTGTTCAGCATGAAGAAGAGAAAGCTCCAAGGTGACCTCATTGCAGCTTTTCAGTACTTAAAGGAGACTTATAAAGAAGATGGGGAACAACTCTTAGCTCAATCAGATAATGACAGGACAAGGGGGAAGGCTTTTAAACTAAAAGAAGGGAGATTTAGATCAGAGATTAGGAGGAAATTCTTCACTCAGAGGGTGGTGAGGCACTGTCACAGGTTGGCCAGAGAGGCTGTCGATGGCCCATCCCTGGAGGTGTTCAAGACCAGGTTGGATGAGGCCCTGGGCAACCTGATCTAGTAGGTGACATGGGATCTAGTGGGTTGAAATTAGTTGACCTTTAATGTACCTTCTGACCTGAGCCATTCTATGATTCTATGATCACAGAATCACAGAATCACGGAATTTTAGGTGTTGGAAGGGACCTCAAGAGACCATCGGGTCCAATCCTCCTGCCAAAGCAGGTTCCCTAGAGCATGCTGCCCAGGTAGGTGTCCAGACGGGTCTTGAATATCTCCAGAGGAGACTCCACAACCTCCCTGGGCAGCCTGCTCCGATGCTCTGTCACCCTCACTGTGAAAAAGTTATTTTGTGTATTGGTGAGGAACTTCCTGTGATCCATTTTGTGGCTACTGCCCCTAGTCCTATCCCCACAGACCCAGTGGTTGGCCAAATCCCTCTGTTTTCGACACTTAAGGTATTTATAAACATTAATCAGATATAGGGCTCTGTATTCTGAAGAATTTTGCAAATGTTAGATAATCTTTAGGCTACCTTTGTGAAATGAGTATCTAATTATTACCTCAATTTTATAAAAGGGGAAACAGAAAACAGTAAGTTAAATGTATTATCAGGACAACACAGCAACTTTTTACTAGAGCCACAAATAGAGGTGAGTGGAACCCCAGTCTCAGTTTCCTACTTGGACAATATTTGTTACCTTGGATTCAAGCAAAGATCAGTTCAGTGATGAAGGCCAGGGAGAGGAGCAGGATGTAGGAGTAATGTAGTAGGTACCCAAATATGAGCTCAACAGCACAATAATTGCTCATTAGGATTCTCTTTAAGGCAGAGACTATAGTTTTATATTGTCTACTTATGTGCCTTTTGAATAAATCTTCTTGACACAAGGATCAATTGAAATGTTATCAATCATATAGTATAAGTGAAGCCACAGTCTGATACTTTTCAGAGGCTGTACATAAAAAGAGATTGAGTTGATTTGCATTTATTAATGCAAATGCACAATTTTCTGGCTTTTGAGGGAAGTCTGTTTCCTCAAGTAATGAAAAAGGTGTTATAAAACTGCCAAGAAAGATCTTTTTACTATTATTTTAGGAAAAAAAATCTAGCATTATCTGCAGTACTTGTAGGAGTAATAGACCATGAAGTAGGTATGCCTCAATGTTCTATTTTAATGACAATTTTTTAGATTCTAAGTGTAGATAATCCCACTTTGTGAAGCAACTACGTTTATCAACTAGATCCTATACCTGGTTCTTGAGTTAAAGCTCTGCTGTTTTGCGTTCTGTTATTACTAGAACTGCTGTGTTTTTAACTAAGACTTTGACACTAGATTTTAGTGCGAAGCTTGTTTGTTTGTTTTGTTTGTTTTCACAAATGAACAGATAATTAATTTTAAAGTGTTTTTACACATCCTTTATCATCCTTGAAAAGAGGAAAGTTACAGAGAGAGAATCTGAATATAGGGAAATTCCTGCATTAGTCCTGCAGCTTGCTTTTACTTCAGTCATGACAATAATTTTTTATCTTAAACAGTATCCCTTATGCATTATCCACCATTAAAAGTTTAATCAGTGAAAGTTTTTATATGGTGCCTTAGCTGGACAATTGCATTTTATTCAGTTAGTGTAAATAGTTTTGTTAGAATCTCCTTTTATTAAAAAAGTAATTTAAGTGCTGTATGATCTACAAAACTTTTGCCAAAGTGAATACTGGTTATGGCTTATTTTAATAAAATTGGTACCTCAAAACTCTGAGATGTATTTGATTCAGGAATGGCGTGATAAATTTAGGGTAAGAGATCTCAACTTTCTCTTAAATATGAAGTTTGAAAAGTTGGACATCATCTCTATAATTTCTGCTAAATATTTCACTGTTAAGGTTTCTCATTATTAGTTAAAACCATACTGTCCTCATTCCCCTAGTTACTGAATCATGGTTACATTCTTGTAACTCCTGGTTACATTCACATTACTCTCACATTGCAGTACCCACTTATGAGAAATGTAAGGAGGGAACTATAATATCTGGTGAATGTTAGTAGCTCTTCTATATTTTCCCATCAGGTTCAGAAAAATCTATAAAGAACGCTGGCAAGAATCCATGGAGTCAAAGTTTTATTGAATAGTCTCATAGTCAAACGACAGCTCCAGAAGCAGTCCTTTGGGGAATCAAAAAAAATGATACATACTGATGTAGAGCACTACAAATATTTTGCTTGCAGCGTTGAAATATATTGGAAAGAGATTGCAGTCTTTTCAGTCCATGCCTTTGTCCATGGGACAGAGATATTTTCTCATCTTCTTTAACAAGCAATATCTTAAATCAAAAGTCTCTTGTTAGTACCAAAAAAATCAGAAAACTGATGTTATTGAAAGAGCCATGACAGCCTAATGATGTGAGGATGTTTGTTGGCTGAGGGTACTGAATAATGTGAAAATATTGTGAAGTTAGCTACCTCACAGGAAAAAAGTTCTCTAAAATCTTTCAGAGAATTCAGATTTTTTACTCTTGGCATTTCCTGACTGAAATTAATTGATTTAAGGTAAGTTTATACCATTTATTGTATTACTGTAAAAGCAAGACTATTTTTTTTCTCTTTTTAATAAATAGGATTTATTTATTTAGGGATGAGACCTTATATATGTTCTGTGTGAGACACCCTGACTTATCTATGTTAGAAAATACATCTACACATCTTCCCTATTGCACTTTTACATGAGAATAAGATTTTCAGACATCTCTCATGTTCAGATATTTCTCTTTATCTGTCATTTTAAACTTACTAATGATTCCAGTTTGGTCTGAAATGCAAATGTAGGTGCATAGCATTGGTGTTGTAATGGTACATTTTTCTTGCTATTAAGATAACCAGGCTTAATAGAAAACGAGCACAATAGTTCCTCTATTTATAAAGGTAGATGACTTGCATCTTTTTACATCCACCAACATGATGACCCTTCAAATGGACTATGTTTCTTTTCTACCTGTGTCTAGATATCTATACCTGCAGATCTCTCACTCACAGGCTTCTCTACTTCCCTCTATTTCTCTGTCTATATGTAAAAAACAATATATATTGTTATAAATTAGTTTTGGTAGAAATCATTCCCGACACATCGTGGGTAGGGTAGATCGAATTTCAATTTATTTGAGCAATTCAGCAAGCAGCGATAAGTAAAACAGCGCTGGGTGGCCAGGGAGTCTCCTGCTCCGCCAACGGCACACACCTAAGCCCGCCAGAGCCTCGATTTATAGCCTAGTAGTTCCGGGTTTAGTAGCACATCCTGGTGTCTTCTACGACTGCGCGGCCTGTTGCTAGGGGGTCTTCATCAGTCCTCTGGTGGTCGTGGGGATGAAGATCGTCGTCTTCCTCTGTGTTGGGGGTCATGACTTTGCTGGGGTGTGTGTGTTCCCATGCAAGGAGGAATGCCATTTTGCCCTTATTTGGAGCTGGTTTCTATTGCAATTGTTAACATAACAGGAAGTTCCCATACTTGTTTTTTTCCTTCAACAGGATATTTGGGGGTATAAGCAGTCAACCGTTGAAACCCCCCTATCAGCAACATTTAATGAACAAACAAAGCTTTACCCATTACATATATTATTATATGCATGTTAAGCACAAACACACTTCCTGTCTGTAATGAAACAATTTTGCACAATTTTGAAACTAAGATAAATTTGTACGTAGTCAGACTTTGCACTAGAAATTTCAGTAATACTGTATTCAGTCCCTCTGTATCCCAGTGAATTTATTACAAATTTTCAGATAGTTACAGAAAACTATCAATGCTTGGTAGTATTTTAGTTCTTATTTTTAATATATGATAAAACTGGATGGAGTCTTTTACAGTTACAACCTATGAATGTTTGTCCTGGTTTTGGCTGGGATAGAGTTAATTTTCTTCCTAGTATGATGCTGTGCGTTGGATTTCGGATGAGAATAATGCTGATAACACACAGATTTTTTAGTTGTTGCAGAGTAGTATTTACACAGAGCCAAGGACTTTTCAGCTTCTACTGCCCTGCCAGTGGACCTGGGAAGGGACACAGGCAGGACAGCTGATCCAAACTGGCCAGAGGGATATTCCATACCGTAGGGCATCATGGTATGACACCATACCACGGAATATACCATATGGAGTATGGAATATACCATAAAAATGTGGCGTAATGACCACACAGACACCAGGGTTCTTTTAGGATCAGTAACTGCTACTACTTTATTGATGACATAACTTCATTGTTACTCCCTTACCGAGGACAGGCTCCCTTCTTATTCCATTCCCCCACAGCAGTCCTTTTCCACTAACTATTCATTGGTCAACAACTTTGCCCGGCAACAGCAAACACCCAGCAACTTCCATGCCTTAACGGCTGGAGAACAAGCAACCCTATACGGCAAGGCGTCTCCTGAATCACCTTTCTTTGTTCCCTCTAAACTCTTTACATCCCTGATGGCCTCATCGTTAAGAGCCCGATGTTATCACCAACCACGGGGCTTGTCGACCCCCATGGCCACACTCCCACATAAAAAAAAAAAAAAAAAACAGGGAAATTGGCCTGGAGGGAACCACCATTGCTCAGGGACTGACTGGGCATCAGTCAGCGGGAGGAGAGCAATTGCATTGTGCATCACTTGTTTTGTGTGTTTTATTATTATTATTATTATTATTATTAATTTATCCTTCCTCTTTTGTCCTAATAAACTGTCTTTATCTCAGCCCATGAGTTTTACCTTTTTTCTGATTCTCTCTCCCATCTCACTCGGAGGGAGGGAGTGAATGGCTCTGTGGTACTTAGCTGCCTGTCATGTTAAGCCACAACAATGCTTTTGCAAAAACTCTCTGTTATATACATCCATGGAAACAGTGCACTGTATGTACATTGTTACATTGTGCTACATTTAGCATTCTGTATTTTTTTTTTTTACAGAAAAAATGTATGTGATAAATACAAAACATCTCTGTGTTTTCATACCCATTAGTGTGCTGATGAGTCAAACAACTGTTTAAGTAATTCTTCCATTTCTAGTAAACACAATTTAATGGATTGCTTTTCCTCTACCAGGTGTACACACAACTAATAAACAATGTTTTCCTACTAGTATGCAGCTCAGCTTGCATATCAGTTCAAAACCAGGATTTTCATTTAGAATTTAAGATTAGGAAAAAGCACTTCCTTTTTTGTTATTTTGCTCTTACTTTCAAGTGAGGCTAGAACAAATGAAATGATATTTCACTATTTTTTTAAAGGTTAAACAAATATTTCCAAGTATTATTGGTTTGTAGCAAATAAGAGTACTTGTACAATTCTGTCATAGATTATTGCTGAATCTTACACCTCATATTACTTAACTAGGACATAACTAGAAGATATGTTATAAAAATTCCTATGATAAATAAAGCAGATTAATAATTAGTATGATTCAATTTATTTGTGCTATCTTTTTAAAGGATCCATAGTGGTGATCAAGTATTTATAATTTTTGTTTCCATTGTGTTATGTAAGCCCTTAAATACGTGATCATTTTCATTTTTGTGCAAGTTTTATACAAGGTTTGAGAGCTACAAGTGTAAATTCATTCTTGTCCTTCTAGCCATGGATATCTCCATAAGTTTTAAAGGAAATCATTTAGAGGCACAGTAAAGAGAGAATATAATAATGAATTAATTTTATTTAAAACAATAAGATATGATGAAAGTATGGGCTCTTAGTCAAGAGAAATTGTCCTTTTGTTCATTTGGAAGCTTTTTTTTTTTTTTTTTTTTCCCTCAAAATGTTTTCTGTATCATTTGAAAAGTAGGATAATCAACACCTTTCTTCTTAGCAAAGTAATCAGATATAATAAAACCTTTCTATGAGTGTTTGTGAGTGTTTGTGAGTGTTTGCTCTAAAAATAATGAAATATGCATGAAAACTTTTTTTTTCTGAACTTCACAATTTCATTATTCTCAACCGAACACAATAATATGCAATAATTCATCTTTAATATTTTCTTTGAATCACTGGGGTGTGCAGCTGGTAAAAGACTCAATTTTTTGAACACACTGAATATAACACCACTGTCCATTTTTTTTTTCCTTTCAAAAACCTGAAACAAATATTTTCAATATAATCTTCAATCTGCATTATATGGAATAGTTTGCACTAATACATATTTAGTATCAGATGGTGCCTGCCACTCTGGTAATATGAAAGATATTACAGAAAGTAGAAATAAATTTTGGTCACCCAGCCATTATATATTCTCATAAAGAACTAGAGATTTGTAACCCTTCTAAGAAAGATTCTGAGAGAGAGAGAGAGAGACAGAGAGACGGATCAGGAAACAAGTGATATTATCAATGATATGTAATGGTGTCTCTTGCCAAAAAGATTTTTTCAGTAATAAGATATACATTTATTACAATTATTTCACCTTCTAGCAGCAGAAAAGATTTGTGGTATTTGTTGGAACGCCCATAAGCTTGAATCTATAATTTTGATTTTTTTAGCAAGTTCACTGGATACTTAGCCATTTCCAAAGCACAGTGAAGCATAACAGTGAAATCTCAGCAGTTATTGCAAGTAATCTTTCTTCCAAGCCAAATGTTGAGCATGAAATATATAGAAGCATTGCTTGCAGAGAAGCATTTGTATTTTTTGCAATTATTTACTTTACTGGCTTTATCACCAACCTTTGCTCTCACTGTTGACCATAAGATCTATAATAGAGAACCTCTGCTTTTCTTGTTTGAATAAGTGCTGCTTAAAACTCAGTTTTAAATTTTAATCTCAATGAGAGTAGAAAATGTGTTCATTCAGTAATTTGTCACATGGGTTTGGTAGACGTCTGTCTGTTTTAAAGAGAACTATGATGTTTGAAACAAATTATATATTTGGTATTTAAAATTTAGTTTTTATCCTGCCCTTCTACTTCTTCTAGGCAGAGAGCTAACACCAGTGGAATTGCCTGGCAACAACGTGACCTGATGCAAAATACAAAATACTGGTATGTATTTTTTCCTATAATGCCATCTGGATCTTTTTCTTTTTCTTTTTTTTTTTTTTTTTTTTTTTTTTTTTTTTTTCCTGGCTATTATCTTGGCAGGTTTTACTGTTGGATGTTCTCTTATGGTGGATTTGTTTAAGAGGACAGCTGAGGGTCAGATAGATGATTTCCACTCTTGTGTATCCAAATGTCATTTTCATTCGGTAGCATCCTTTGTGTGAATAGCTTCTCTTCTGTTCATATATTAAGAATCTTTTGGATAAAGTGTATTTCTAAGACAGTCAGTATCAAGGCTTTATTTCTCTTTAACCCCCTTAATCAGAAGAAACTGTCATCACTGTGTCTTATATGTGTAGGAGCCGAATGCCATTAAGACAGTTCATACTAGGTATTACAGTGCATGTGTATTTTGACATTAAATTAGTACATTCTGCAAAATGCCAAACGTAGCAGATACTGCTATAAGGAAGTGTTATCAATGCATGTACGTCCATGTCTATATTTTTTTAAATAAAATTGTTTGATTCTGAAGTCTGGTTTTGGTTGATGATGGACTTAAGCGCTTTCTAGTAAATTCCCTTAATGGAAATCAAATCACAATCATCTTCACAGTAAGCCAAAAGTAATGTGTTTGTCTTGCAAACTTCAATGCTCATAACCATTTCTGTTTCAGCTGCATTGTGTATGACTTGGATCAGAAATTTTGAAATGATCTTCCCAGAGATGCTATTGGCATTGCTATTATTATTTATATGTATGTAACACCCAGAGATCATTTGCACACAGTCTGAAGACGTAGTACAACATGATCATTGTCCTGAAGTACTGAGTACTAAAACCACAAGGAACGGCCAGATCAAGGAAAACTGCACACTGACGATAAACATGGATAGTGATATAATTAACTTCTTTTTTCTCCTGGCCCCAAGGAAAGTAGCACTGTGAAGTATATGAGAAGACACAAAAAAATTATGTTATTTTTCATATGTGTATGCACATATGTACTTAAATATGTATTTATGTATGCATGTAAATGTACACACACATACATAAACATGTATATGCATACATCCATATATATATGTTTTACCTCTAGTAATATTTCTAAAAGTGCAGCAAAATATACACACAGTTTTTCACCTCCAGTTGACTAACGGAAATCTGGGAAATGATTCTTGAAACAATATTTAAAAGAAAATGGTAGAGGAGCATCATAAGATTATTTGGGAAAGGCATTAATTAAATACTCAGTGGATTCTGGTAGATAATAGAGAAACAAATGTTTGTGAAGTGGGAAACTGGGCTCCTAGCCCTGTGCTATTGTGTAAATCAAGAGTTTGAAGGCAGAGAAGACAAGTAGACTACTTCTACCGTGGTCTGAAGGTGAAGAAAGGAAACAAATGTTATAGAAGATAAATATAAACAGTGGGTATGTACTTAAATTGACAAAGTGTGGTATGACTGAAAAAACTTTTTTCTTTACTTGTTAGTAGCTGACAGATTAGGATAATAGAAGCAGCCAGAGAGACAAGGTTGCAGAAACTGATTTTTTTTTAGAAAATTATTTAAGTGTATTTTAACTGACAAGCTTCTGGTCTTTTTAGAACTGATCTGCAGACAGAGCATAAGGTGAGCAGCAGAAACAGACTGTAAAAGCAAAGGTGAACCACACCAAAAGAGAGAAACAGGGTCAAGGTTCAGGAAGACAGTTCACAATGGAAGTGGAGACAAGGAACAGAACAGCTTGGTCATGTATATTGCGCAGGGTGCAAAACAGTGGCACAGCAGAACCATACGAGCAAATGTGAATTCAGCCCCAATCTTATAACCCTTTAGAAAATCAAGAGATATCAATTTCCTGATACAGTTAAATTACAAAAGTGACTTGTTGGGCCCTTAGCTGTTGGCAGAGACAAGAGGCATCTCCAGTGTGGATATTACAGACATGGTGTGGCTTGTAAACAAAGTAAGAAAGAGCTGGTAACCTATAAATCCAGATGAAGGAAGAGGATGCTTCTGTGGTAAGAGGCACCAGAATAATGGAATTGAAGGGAAAGCCAGGATTTGGTCAGCTTATCATTTGGGTAATGACCAGGAGATGATTCAGTGACCTGAGATGATCACAGATGGAAAATGTTCTGTTTGTTATGAACAAATATGAGTCTGATGTGCAACACTGAGTTGGAATACAAGGTAGTTTTTGTTTGTTTGCTTTTTATTTGCTTTGTTTATTTTTGTTTGTTTATTTTATTTTTTTCTGTCCTTGTTAAAATACACTCTTGTGGATTCTGGAAATAGCATACATGTTATCTATTTTACTTTGTTTAGGAAAAACAGCATTCATAAAAGTTACTGTGAAACCAGTAGCAATTATATATCTTCAGAACAGCTGGAATGCAAACAGCTTTTTTATCATTGGTATTCCCTCAGTAACCATCCAGTAGTGATGGTTCATGCTTTGTAATTTTTTATTTTAAGGGATTATATTAAAACAATCATTAGTTGTATGGAGGTGATATTAATCTACTGGAAGCAGCAACATATTTCACAGAAATGATAAAGAACCTTTATTTGGTGTAAACTGATCTGTTGAAAATATCTCTGGGTAAACAGAGGCTTCTTTCGTGCATAACCTACAACAACTTTAAAGTTGTTCAGCAGAGGAAACATTAAGTTCTAAGTTGTTTCACACTGTGATCCGTCCACACAGATTTTCTCTTTGCTTTGTGAAACTGCTTCTCTCCTAATGACAAGTTCATTCATCTTTCAAGGATACCTTATCTAATTGTCTTTTACCTGTTTTTACCTCCACCAAATCTTCTTCCTGTCCTTGCTTCCTAAGTAAAACAAACATCTTTCTTCCATACAAAAATACACCCAAATTATCAAACTGAAATTAAGAAAAGCACACCATTAAAAACCCAGATACATACAAACACACATGCCTATTTTATAAGATTGTTCTGTGACGTGATTGAGATCTGGTTATTTAAAATATATATGAAAAAAAGCCATTAAAGTAAGCATTGTCAAATAAACCCAAAGTTACAAGTTTGCTTTCTAAAGCCAACAGTGGGTGAAATGAGTGTATTTGTCTAAGACACTGAACAAGATATCCCATTAAATCACAATTAATAATGCTAAGATACGAGAGTGCATGAATTACAAAATAGTTTGACAACGGTTTTATTAAAGTTGTTAATGAAGCTGTAAAATGTACTAGTCCTAGCTCTTAAGGAGTGCCTCTTCTATCCTAATTCAGTAGAGTAGACAATGAGTTTCTGTGTTTCCAGAGGCTGTGGATAATACACATAGAGTAAGTAGGCACTCTGAATAATGTAATACTTAGAAGAATTTTAATTGCCTGATTAAACAGCAGTAATAAAATATTATGTGTCTTAATACAAGCAGAAGTTGAGGAATGAGGAACTTCCCACTGAGTACAGCATTGGTAAAACGGCTGCCAGGACACTGAATACAACTTTGTTAGCCACAATTCAAGGAAGTTTTGCATTTAAATATAATGCAGGTACTGGAAAACAAGTTATAATGGAGGCTTGTGGAGCTCAGCCGGTTTTGCTTATTAACAGAGAATGAGTACTGACTGATCATTTCTTATGGTTACTTACTCAAGGGAAGTACATCCCAGAATGGGTTTTTAACCTAAGAGATGTAAATTAAAACTAGGCAGATGCAACCTGGAACAAGGACACAGCACCCTGGTAATGAAGGTAGCTAAATACTAGACCAGTTTGGGAATGGTTATGGGGGATGTTTCCTTATTGCAGTCTCTAAGAACAGTCTGAATTTTCTAAGAACTTGGCTTCTGTGAGGAATTACGTATCTTCTGTTATTGTTGTGGAGGCTAGAAGTTCCAGATAGTTTCTTTTTGTTGTTGTTGATCCACAATCTCAGCTTCACAGTACTGAACTAGCTCATTTAGATATAATCTCTGTGATATAATCTCTCTAATGCATCAAAGGAGAGAGAAAAGCAAAATCTTAGAGAAGAAAAACAAAACAAAACAAGAAAATCTCAAATTTTCTTCCATGGATTATTCTACTGATCCTCTTCCTTTAAAATAAAAGTTTTTAAATTGCTCTTATTCTTATAGTACTTGTAACTCAAGATAATGATTAAAATAAAGTCTCAGAACTTCAGCTAGTCATGTTCTAAAGGTCAGGAAGGACATTTCCACTGCTTGGCTTGCTAGTTTTATTTAGTATTGACCCTCCTTCCCCTGAATATGAAAGAAGGATTCACTTTCTGACATCTGACAGACAAGGGGGAATAGCTCAATCTGAGATGCTGACAGTTACATCCCTAGCTGTCTGCCCTATCCCCAGTGCACAGATATATGAGTATCAATTACAATATAGAATTTTGAGATAAACCACCCTTAGTTTTGGTAAGCTGCAAAATGCTGTGCTCTTAACAGCAGCAGTTCAAAAGCTGATTGACAAACAGGTCAGGCATCTGTGTGTGGAGGCTAGAGGGAACAGCAAGGACAGTAACCTTGCCAGCTGCCACAGGCTAAAACAGCCCCTGCTCATCAGACACCCTTCGATTCCTCTCTGGGGCATTTTGCTCTCAGGATCTGTGTCTACATACTGTTAGACTTGGGGTCAAGGAGGAATAATCTATTAACACTTGAGGCTGACAGTGTTTTTCTGCAGGGAAAAACATATACACACAAAGCCCACAACAAACCCTTTTGTTTCCATTCTCCTTCAAAGGAAATAAAATATCTATAGTAGAGCCAATCTTGCTGGAATTGTTCCCAAGGTGTTTTTTTTTTTTTTTTTTTTTTTTTTTTGGTTAGCCCTGATGATAGTAGTTTTGTTCGTATTCTTAAATAGCTAATTTTAGATTTTAGGTGTTAGAAATATTACTAAATAATGGACATTCATAATGAGATATCACAGAATGGCTGAGGTTGGAAACCATTGGCCTTTTTGGCCACAAGAGCACATTGCTGGCTCATGGTCAGCCTGCTGTCCACCAAAACTCCCAGGTCCCTCTCTGCAGAGCTGCTCTCCAGCAGGTCACCCTCCAGCCTGTACTGGTGTTTGAGGTTATTCCATCCTAGGTGCAGAACCCTGTACTTGCCCTTGTTGAACTTCATGAGGTTCCTCTCAGCCCAACACCCAGTCTGTCAAGGTCCCTTTGCACAACACAGCCCTGTGGGGTATCAGCTACTCCTCCTAGCTTTATGTCGTCAGCAAATATATATGTGTATCTTGCATAACAGAAAAGTCGATGGCAGTGCAAATGATTCTAGATAGGTCAGATGGTGCAAGTTTTTAAAACACAAGTATGTGTTTAAAATAAAACTTTAAAACTTGTATTTTAGAGACTCATTATTATTATGTTAGGAAATACAACCAGGTGTACAAAGAACTGGGATTGTACTGAAGGAAAAAAAAAAAAAAAGAAAGAAAGAAATAGCCCAATTCCCTAATTTCCTAGTACAAAAGCGTACATTACAAGCATCTTCTCTAGTTTGCTATTCCTTCTGAAAGGAGATAAATCTTAGAACTACATTACTCAAACAAAATTATTCAGTGTTAAATATCTTATCTGGTTTTCAATTTTATTTTGAAACTACATTTTCAAACTTAAAGATGTTAATTATTCTCTTATAAATTTGTTTTTCAGAACTAAATATCAGAATCTTGGGGAACTGCAGCTAGCATTAGCTAGGATTCATTACAGCTGTTGGAAATAAATTTAAAGACTTTAAATTATAGATTGTTCGTGTTTGTTATGTTTCCCAGCTGAACTCACAATTCTTACTGGAACCAAATGGTACAGCCCAGACATACAAATTACTCATAAGTTCTGTAACAACGCTCTTCATAGACTAAGAACTATACTAGACATATTTAACCTATCTTTGATTACCTAATGGAATTCAGAGACATTTTTTTCCCTACTACGTTGGGAATGTTAACTCGTTAATGGTGTACTTACCCAGTCTTCTGCATTTTAAATGACTTCATAATTACCTGATATTCAACAGATGCTCTGGTAAGGAATATTTTCATTAAATCCATAATTAGAGATTTTAAAATATGCTTCCATAGAAATTATTTGAATGAAGGGTTTCATGTACTTAGACACTGTTGTGGTTTAACCCGGCCGGCAGCTAAACACCACATAGTCATTTGCTCACCCTCCCCCTCCTTCTCTGGGATGGGGGAGAGAAATGGGAAAGTGAAACCTGAGTTGAGATAAAGACAGTTTATTAAGACAGGAAAATAATAATAACAATAATAACAATAATAATAGTAATAATAATAACAGTACTACTACTACCAATGTGTATGAAACAAGTGATGCACAATGCAATTGCTCACCACCCACTGACCGATGCCCAGCCTATCCCTGAGCAGCCGGCCCCCCCACCCCGGCTAGCCACCCCTATCTATTGTTTAGCATGACGTTGGATGGGATGGAATACCCCTTTGGCCAGTTTGGGTCAGCTGTCCTGGGTCTGTTCCCTCCCAGCTCTTGCTGCAGCCCTAGCCTGCCCGCTGGCAGGACAGAGCGAGAAGCTGAAAAGTCCTTGGCTTGGTGTAAGCACTGCTCTGCAACAATTAAAACAGCAGCATGTTATCAGCACTCTTCTCATCCTAATCCAAAACATAGCATCCTACCAGCTACTAGGAGGAAAATTAACTCTGTCCTAACTGAAACCAGGACAGACACTCTGAAAGTAGAGAGTTTACACCAGAGTTTACTCTAAACAACTCGTTGTTAAAGACCAAATTCATCAAGGAGATGAGGTAATTCCTACCAGGGATACCCCATCTGAAAGACAAGTCAAGGAGGATGACAGCTGTGCGCAGGTGGAGGGGTGTGTACTTTCTGACTGTAATGCAGTACTAACACTGTAAGCATCTTATGATTAACATTTGGTAGGAGAAGAAGGAGGAAGAAGAAGAGAGAGAACAGGATTGGTACTAGTGTAGTGAAGGTGATGGGAACTTATACACATATACATACACTTCCGATTACTGATATTAGAAAAGTAAATGCAGAACACAAACAGCTCAAATCTTATGGAAGAATGAGAAGTTATGTATATATATATATATATGACCATTTTCATTATTAATGAAAAAAATAAAATGAATAAAATATAAATTACATTTAATTATAATTTCCCCACTTTCTAATCATTTCTCATGTGCCTTAAGGCATAACTAGTAGTAAATTTGGAGTCTTGGAAGCTCATGAGAACTGGTTCGTAGTGGTATTTATGTTTATAATTTTCTACTGATATCACTAGGAATGGGGAACTTAACTTTAAAAGGACTATAATATGGATGGATATGTCTAACTAAGCCAGTCATGATAGATTCCTATGAAGAGAAGTTGGGCCTTTTCAGTCTGTCTCACTGTAAAGTTTGCATCAAAAATAGTTGAATGCATCACACTCTGATTTCACCTGGATATAGGTAAGATAGTTTCCTTGTACTGCTTAACTTGCTTTAGTGATAAAGACTGTTCAGCAGGAGCAACTAGAGAAATAATTGAATATTTAGAGGTATTGGTTTTGACTTACTTTTCAGGGGATTTTTGTCATCCTTTTCTCAGAGTAAAGATAGGCTTTCAGTGCCTGTCTTTTGTTCAATGTTAATTTTTATTGTCTTTTTCATTGTTACCTTGTTTTCCAAACATCAACGTTTACTTCATATTTTTGACATTCACCAGAAGGAAAAGATAGGGTTAAAACTGAAAACCACACTCTGAAAATAAGAAAATTGTCATATTGTACTTGTTAAAATGAATTTTAACTGCACTTTTCCTGGTATGTTTATTCAGGCAGTGATCTCAGCATATCATTCACTGGCTCAGATCAGCATGCCTCTTTCTCAACATTGCAATGTACTCTTTCTCCCTATATAGATACACACAAAAGAAGTAGAGGGAAGAAACTGAGATAAATGAATTTGAGTTTTTCATTGTCACTGCTCTTTTTCGCAGCTTGAACACTTGACAATCTACTGTGAATGACAGAAGTAGAAACATATTCTGCATTAATGAAATCCAAATGAAAAAGTACCCCAAAGAACATATATCTTGCCAGTCAAGTCACCTGGAAGACATACAGGACACAGAAGTAAAATCTGCAGATATGAAGAAGTTCCAACAGAGCAACAGATGTGTTCCTTTTTTCAATACTTGCACTCTGTAAGTTCTTAAAGAAAGTCTTTATCTTTACTAATATTTTTCATATAGACAAGTTTGCAATTATCTCTTATCTTTGTTCTCATTCTTTACATTTTCAACTTTAAAAAATCCATTTTTATCTGTCTCCAGACTTCCAATGTAATTCCATATATTTATGTTTGAATTTCAGCTGTTGTATTTTTTTTTTCAGCCTCAGTAATACCCATGTATTTCTGTTTCATCTTTGATAAACAACACTTTATTTCACATTCCACTGTTCTGAGAGGATTTCTAAAAATGGTCCTTCTGTATCTTTTCAAGGCTGATAGTTTGATGGTGTAGTCTCTGGACCCATGGCAGCCAGCAGACAACTTCTGAGGTTCTGAGAAGTAATAGCATGGAAAAGAGGCTGTTGCCAGTAGTTTTGTGCTGTGATCTTCCGGCTGAAGTGATGCTAACCTGACTCATCTTTGTCTCTCTTGAAAATGGTCATAATTCAGTCTTTTCTGTTATCAGGAAATTCACTTGGTCAGCATGACTTAATCTGATTGGGATGGTCTTTTCACATATCCTTCTTTGAATCTCATCCAACCTTGGGGATCTGAACGCATCCAACTTACCTAATTAGTCTCTAAATCTTCTCTGCTATTTGTCACTAGCTCCTCTCCTCCATTCACCAGTTTTATATATTCTTTAAATACAAAGGCAAAATTTCAAATATACATGAAAGCTGGAGCAGTGATGCAAAACACAGAAACACAGTAGATGTTTAATCCACTTGAACTCTGATCAATACATTGAACTTTGAAAAGGTCTCATCAGAATGTTTGTTTGTTTCTTCTTACCCAGTGCTAAGTACTTATGTGGTCTGTGAAGATTTGCAGCATATAACATTTTGCACAGAATGCAAAGTTCATTTTCTGAGTGGAAAAAGTTTAGAGGAAAAAAATATTGAAATACATGTGTTCCCATTCTGAGGGAAGACATATTGTATGTAGTTCTGACAGTACACAAAGAAACAAGAAATACAGTCTGTAATGTGGATCTTCTCTTTTCCAGGTAGAGCAGTGGTAAGCATCGGATAAAAACCTTAAATTGTAGATCTAAACATCGTACATTATGTTGTGGAGAACTGTGGACAACAGTTTTGAAATATTGATGCATTTAGGATTATACGGATAATTTGTTTGAAAAAAAAAAAAAAAAGTATGTAAAGGGCTTTTGTGTTCTTATGGTAGGTTCATGCTCACTCAATTCTAACATTTTCTCTCCTGGGTGGGAACTTGAAAGTTTTAGTTTCTGAGAAGGTTTTGTTTGTAGCTCTTTTTCAGCAAATTTGAACAGCACTTGCTACTTGTAGAGCAAAAGAGCCAAAAGAGGAGATTTTTCTGCATCATTTCATCTAAATACCTAGAATCCTTTACAGGAGAACTTTTCTTATGGAAACTTTTCTTATTGAAATTAGTTGGTTTTTGGTGTATGGTAAGTACCTTAGTATGAAGGCAAAGTGTGTTTTTTTTTTTTTTTTTTTTTGATATCTCAGCAGTTCTCAGTATTGCCTTTTGGCAGATAATTGACATGCTTATCAACATATAGATTCCAAGCTTTTCTGCGTGATATCTTAGATATCTTGAAGGAAAGGATCATAGGGATTAAGTTCTTCTATGAAAGCAGGATTCCCAATCTTCCTGCCATCACAGACAAATTAAAGAAAGTGATTTTTACAACCATAGCTTCTGCATTTTCTGGTGACAGTGACAAAACTAGGACACTCCTAGCCCATAATATGAAGTGACTGTAGAAAATTAGATTTCTCCAGTGCTGGTAGCATTGGTTCCACTTCAAGACATCCCTTCTTCACATTAGGATTTAAAGGATTCTACTTGGTTTTACTTAAAAGTATTTGCCTTTAGCTGCTTGCTCTCATTACTCATTTGATGAAATGCTAGTGATCTTTCATTTTTCCATGTGGCACAGAAAATTCCAGAATAGAGAAAAGCAGGAAAGATTGTTTGCTGTTTACAAAACTAATGTTATGATATCAGACTTACAATGTGGACTAGAACTAGCAAAGCTAATGGAATCCAGCTGTTCTTCTGGTTCAGCCCTATAATCTGTCTTTATGTTTTCCAACATTGAGCTTGGGTTATACACAGTGAGTGATGCTAAACACTTTCTCTGAATGCAATCTATACTCATTATCTTTCTGGTTCCTGTCTCAGATCAATTTCTGGCAGTAGGCAAGGCTGATGACTTAACAGTAGCATCACAATTAGAATTAAGTGAGCCAAATGAGAAATCCTTTCCTAAGCAGATATTGGCAAAACACAAGATCGGCAAAAGAGAGGAGAGAGAAACTGCATATAAACAATATAAAAAAAAGAATGGAGATAAGATGGCTGAATTGTCTGAAACGAAGGCTTTGTGGACTTTTAACAGGACTTTCTAAAAATGACCATCAGAGAGATAATTAAGAACAGTTAATGAAACTGCAAGTAGTCAGGTCGTAAAACCAAATAAAAATAATTGTAGGGGACTGTAAGTCTTTTGTTCATTTTTTATGGTTTATGTCAACTGTAATGTATTTTGAGGATTAAAATCAAATGTCTTTAAGAGATATTCCCATGGTAAGAATCACAAAAACTAAAGGTCTTTTGTTATTGACTAAGTGCTAGAAGAGAGCTAGAAGAGAGCCTGAACGTCTGTAATAGCCTGAATAATACAGTTAGTGGAAAATAAGCATTGTAAAGTCTCCAGGTTTCAGAAATCAAGCTCTTTCAGGAGATGAGGTTGCAGAGGTGTCATAAGGTAGATTTTTTTTTCTTTTTCTTTTTTTTTTTTTTTTTTTTTTTGCTGGGGATGTTTTTGAAGAAGTAGGAACAAGACACCAGCTTTCTGGTTGCAGGTTTTATGGAAATTCTTTTCACCCTGTTCAAGAATATGCTACCATTTTAGCTTAATGGAAAGCACTTTGAAATGCACCCACCTTAAAATCGTCATCATGGTTTCCATGGGGATTATTTGCCATTTTATTATGTGACTAGTTACTGAAATAGTTTACTGTCATCACACATCCAATTGTGTTAACATAAACAGCTTCCCAACTTATTAATAATGTTAATAGAAAAGTGATTCCTATGTCATTAAAAATATACTTAATTATTTTACTTTATCTTAACACTGTTTACTATGTCATTTATCCAAGCATTTTGTGAAGCTAACACTATTTTGTTCTTTGTTAATTGCATAGCTAGAAATCACATCTATAAGTTTTCCTTTTTAAATGACTATGACAGTGTTCACATATTTTCAGTCTTTATTCACATAATCTCTTCTGCTTGACCTTCATTTAGAAAAGTGTATCAAGTACCTAATTTCTCTGAAGTTTGCTATTTATACAGCGTGCCACCAGATGTCAGTGTTTCAGAATATTACTCGTTACAAAGTGCTTTTAAGAACCCCGTGCCTTACTCTTTATTGTTTAAGGTTCAATGGCTAGCAGGAAGGCAGTTTTGTTATTCTGGGACTAATAATATTATAAACTAATTAAATAACTCCCAACTGGAAATGGAAAAGAAAACAAAAGCGTCATATGTGTGTCCCTGTAGAGCCATGTTTTTATTTGTCCCCCCAGAACTGCATCTTGAAGAAATTGTTATGTTCTCAATTTATAATGGGAACTGAGTCACTGCTTTTTTTGTAAAAGTCTCCCCTGGTGAATGACAAGCAGCACTGCAACACTTGGGTTTAATGTGGGCAAGTAGCTAAATCAAGCCCAGGTGTGGTGCAGCCTACCTTAAGAACAGACTGATAATATGGATTTTTAAAGCAACACAGTTTCCTTCCTCAAGTTGAAAACCCATAGTAATTGGCAACACAATGCTGAATAGTCTGAATGGAGAATGGTTATGTCAATGGGGTGGGGGAAAAAAGGACAGGGGATGGAAAGACAGCATTCTGATCTGTTAGACGGCATTATGATAGCAAGGTCTTGCCTAAAATTCAAATACATGTATTTTGTTGAATATAGGTAGTCTCCCTACCCCCGCGTCCTCACTCCACCCTCCCAGCCTTTACTAACCTCTGGCTGCAGCTGTAAACCAATTTCTTAAAGGTGAAAATACCCTATAAAATGTTCTAGTTTGAAAGGAATGTCTCTTGAGAGGTAAGTATATTCTTAATAGGCAGATAAAACTCTCACTCAACCTGCAGTAAAGGATCAGGAACACTGGCACTAAGGATCAGGAACACTGGCACTAATATGTTCTTATTAAATTAGAGGCACAATTTTTTCAAAGGGAATATAAAATTCTTATTGTCCTCCAGCAACTTGACTGCATTAAAAAAAAAAAAGTATATATGACATATAATATATATGGAATGCATCAGAGAGTATTTATGGAAAAAAATAATGAAAAAACTGACAGTGCTGCCAAACATGAGTCCAACATGAGCCTGATAAACCAAAAGCATTGAAGCAATTTGAATTTCATCTTCTGGAAATAAAAGAAGTAAACATATAGTAAACACATAGTAAACACACTCTGGTAATATATGCAAGGCAAAGACGTACTGGCTTTTTTATAGAGTTTTTTTATTGGGGGGGGGAGGTTAATGGCTTTTGATCACTTTTTTTTTTTTTTTTTATAAGCTGTTCTTGTTTCTTCCCCACTGCCAAAAAGTCTGAAACAATTGCCTATTAGAACTATATATATAGGTGTATATATATATATAGGTGTGTATATATATATATATATATATACAGATACCTTTCTGGTAATGTTGATAAAATAACTCAAAGTAATGAGTCTAGCACTCTGTTTTATGCACCATTCTGTTTTATGAGTACTAGTTATGATTTTTGCAGAAATGTTCTCATCAGCCACTCCCCCTTATTACTTTAATTCTGTTTCTTTGGTATAGATTTTAAAAGGCTCTTCAAAGAGGATGGTGTTTGCCCAAAGTGCAGATACTTGCCTGCTCTGTGGCCCACCAAACATGGGTTGCATTCCCCTGCTGCTCTTTTCAGAATTGGGTCTGACCTGCATTGTCTGCAGACACCCCCCACATCTCTGAGTCCATATTTTCACTTTCTTCCTTCTAAAATAGGAACTCCATTGTGAGTACACAAGGAAGGAAAGGGAATAATAAAAAGTAAAGGTGATAATTAAACCAGAACTTCTTCTATATGTACATTAATTCTTAATCTGAAATATATGTTTATCTTACTTATCTGTCACTTCAAATAACAGTTAGGAAAAAATGCATAACGTTACTATACAGATATGTTTCTTTAACCATAAAATTCACTGACTAAGGTCTCCTGAGAGAGAACAGAATTTGTACATATTCTACTCTCATAGAAAACTAAACCATAATGAGTGGTTTGGTAGACTCTAAAGCACCCAAATGTGCTGCAGTGATGGATAATCAGCTAGGTTTATCTTCAGAAGACTGCTCTAGCTCAGAAAGGAAAATAAGATTAATTCAAACAGTCTGCTGCTTACTGTGATCTGCTGACGATCTAACATGCAGAAGAGAATTGGTCTGAGATTGTTATTGTCTTTTGGATTTGCATCAAATGTTTTCTTACTAAAATATTATTAAAAAGAAAAAAAAAGACATGAATATGTATTCTCTTGAGCTAGTTCCCTTCTTCCACTGCTCACTAACAGCTGGAGGTTTTCATGCTCAATATTTTCTGTCATAATAGTCAATACAACTTAGCAAGAAATTATAATGTCGTAGATGGCTGTACAATTTGACTGTTCCAATCAAGCACACAAAGCTATTGCTCTCAAGGAAAAATATGATTTTCAAAAAGGCAATACCAATATTACAATACGTAGGTAGCAATGGGAAAACAAATTATTGTGACATAAACTACTCTCTTGTGCACACAGACACACATGCACACATAGATACACATATATGTTTTTGCAACTGAGCCTCTGAAAACAGTTTTGGTCCACCTATATATATGAGAGCATTTCAGAATAATAGTGAAAATCCATATTAAGAAATACTATAAAGAAGGTCTAGCACACTCAGATATATAATGATTTTAAGTAATAAATTAAATCTGGTATATTTGCCTGCTTGTGAGTAAGCAAACTATTCCTTTTACTGGACTTCACTCCTATACAACATCTTTTACTACAAATAAATTTAGGAATTTATCATTCTTCCCATTATGAGCTCTGTAAAGGTTTAAAACTCCAGTATAAAATTTCAGAAACAGACTAGATCACAAGGTCAGAGGTAGCCTGCATATATATATATTTTTTTAATTTTAGGAAAAATCATTGATGTGATTTTAATTTTAAAAGCACCAAGATTGGCTTTGTTGCTGCTGAAGTCAGTGGTCTAAGCCATGATATTTAGGTAGATATAACTGATGCTGGCACAGAGCTACATCTTAAGGTGATGTGGGACAAAAATTCAGACCACGAGAAAGAGAAGGTGGAAGGAGTCCATTTGATCGACATAAAGCTCATATTCCCAGCCTGTCACTCTAGCTAGTGTTTTTGTTGCTGCTGTTGTTAATTGAGGGCAATAATATGTGGATTATTTGATACTGTAGGGAGCAGTAGCCATAAATACTTCTGACAGGTATTTGATATTGTAAATTGGATGCTCTGCATACAAAGTGAGAAGTGTACCTTTATTTATTTAGTTATTTATGGCTGTTTTTTTCTCAATAAAACAGCCGTTATGTTTCACTATTTATTGAGTATGAGCTGCAAAACATACCGGGAAGATGTAAGATTAGAGTCTAGTTTATATGAATTTTACCATTCTTTTCAAAAGACAAAGTTTATAAGCTTAGAAGTGTACAACCTGAAAGTAGAAAGTCAGCTGTGGGTGCTTCACTGTCCATCCACAATAGGCTTCTTCATGCATCTCGTGAAGTTGTGTCCTGTATATATTAGGAAGCTTCTCAACAGGAGCTACATCCTAGCCTGTAGACTGTGAAGACTTGGTGTTTCTCATCAATCCTCTTCACTAAGTCATATAGATCATAGAGTAATAACAACGGCTTGGGTTGGAAGGGACCTTAAAGACATCTAGCTCCAACCCCCCTGCCATAGGCAGGGACACCACCCACTAGATCAGAGCCAGATCAGAGCCTCATCTAACCTGGCCTTGAACAACTCCAGGGATGGAGCATCCACGACCTCTGCGGGCAACCTGTGTCAGTGCCTCATCACCCTCTGAGTGAAGAATTTCCTCCTAACCTCTAATCTAAATCTTCCTTCATGTAGTTTAAAACCATTCCCCTTTGTCCTGTCATTATATTCCCAGTAAAGCCCCCAAACCATGTGAAATGTGTTTTTTCTTTTGTTGTTATTGTTTTTGTTTTACTTTATAACCTTGTCATATGGCCTTACCATATTACCGCAGTAATTCTTGGAATGTCCCTACACACTTTGCCTCCCCAAAAGAATATACTACTCCCCCAGAAGAGTAAGCAACACACTGCGGGAGACTGGTGCATTTAACTTAGGATGGAGGGAGGTGGTGAGGGCAGTGATTTCAGATAACATTATTAACGTGATGCTGAGGAGAGATGAGGTTTGATGCCAGCCTATTGATAAGACATATCAATGAAGGGATTAAGGAAGATGCAACTTGAAGCTCAGACTTTATATCTCCTGAATGCCAGTGTACTTAACTAATACAGATTAACTAATGCATTTGTCTAATAAATAATTTCATTCCACTTTTAGATGTTTTCCAATCCATATGTTTGACCATAATGAGCTCTGTTCATATACCACGAGGTTTATCTTTTTAAATAGATGTTAATCAGAAAATTAAACTACTTAACATTAGTAAATAAACTTTTTAAAGGCATCATGAAGATTACTGTCAGGTGGTTTGTCAAATTCTTTCAATAAGACAAGCAGTCACATCCTGTTTGGACATTGAATCCATGTTAAAAAAGCAATCCTATATTGTACCCTACTTCCTCTGTACAGTAATT
The DNA here is from genome assembly GCF_013377495.2 of Cygnus atratus. NCBI lineage: Eukaryota > Metazoa > Chordata > Aves > Anseriformes > Anatidae > Cygnus > Cygnus atratus. Next base: position 118,006,037 of record NC_066363.1, on the reverse strand, counting down.
TTCTATGTTTCAGTCTGAGAAGATATAATAGCAAGAAACTATTAAAGCTACTATGTCAGCAATTTGTTACATTTTTAACTGTGTTATCTTCATTTACCTTTCCAATTAGTTTCAGGGGATGGGGTGGGGCATTACTTACATTGCATCTCTGCTTCCATATTTACCATGCACTTTCTCTACTAGGACATTTAATTAAATTTATTTTAAAACATGTTTTCTATTTTATAACTGTAGATGCAGTAAAGACAAGCAGATATTCATTTTATTTTTGAAATTAAAATCAGTCTTAGAGTTTGGTTTAAATGTATGCACAGAAAGACAATATTAATACTTTTTACCATTTTCTCTATTGATGCTTGATTGTGGATATGTATTTCTAGATTTTTTTTACTCCTAAAAAAAAAATGATAGTAGAAGAATTTTGTTCCTCTTGTAAGCAAATAGAATGTCACAGAAATACAGCTTGAATTATTGCCATTATATAAGCATGGTTGTGAATTTGCTGTGTGTCATCTGCTCTGCAGTAACTGCCCTGTGCTCATGTCCCAGCTCTATCAGAACTGCATAGTACCTGTCCTGGTTTCAGTTAGGACAGAGTTAGTTTTCCTCCTAGTAGCTGGTAGGGTGCTATGTTTTGGATTAGGATGAGAAGAGCGCTGATAACATGCTGATGTTTTAATTGTTGTAGAGCAGTGCTTACACCAAGCCAAGGACTTTTCAGCTTCTCGCTCTGTCCTGCTAGCGAGCAGGCTAGGGGTGCAGCAGGAGCTGGGAGGGGACAGACCCAGGACAGCTGACCCAAACTGGCCAAAGGGGTATTCCATCCCATCTGACGTCATGCTGAACAATAGATAGGGGTGGCTAGCCGGGGTGGCGGGGCCGGCTGCTCGGGGATAGGCTGGGCATCGGTCAACGGGTGGTGAGCAATTGCATTGTGCATCACTTGTTTCGTACACATTATTATTAGTAGTACTGTTATCATTATTATTATTGTTATTATTATTTTCCTGTCTTAATAAACTGTCTTTATCTCAACTCACAGGCTTCACTTTCCCATTTCTCTTCCCCATCCCAGAGAGGGAGGGGGGAGGGTGAGCGAACGGCTGTGTGGTGTTTAGCTGCCAGCCAGGCTAAACCACAACAGTACCTTATCCCTTCATGAGAGAAATGCAAACATTTTCAAATTATCTTCAGTTTATTTGGGGATAAGAGATGTATGGAAAACAAGAAAGGATAAAGTGTAACTTGTACGCTTGTATTAACTTCTTTGTGCATTCAAAGTAAAATTGATGTAAAATTTGTTAGCACCAAAATAAGCATTTTTCAGCTGAATGGAGTGCTCACACTGAGTTAATATCCTCATCAACTTAGCATTACTATGACTAAAGCACTAGGGAAATTAAAAGACCAGTTAATTATTTTTCAAGACTGAGGAAGTGGCATTGGAGAGGAGTAATCTTTACTTTTTTTTTTTTTTATGTAAATTGATTTTTAACATAACTTGAAATACTGGTTTGTCAGCTCTCAAATGTTGTATCTATGCCCCCTTGAAAAAAATGAATAACAGTAACAGCAGAAAGTGATAATGAAACATCAGTCTGACTGTACATGAACTGCCAAAAGTTCATCATTGAGATAGCTTGCTTTAAGTATTTCAACGTTGATAGATTTAACACAAGAAATTAAATGTCTGTTAATCTGTTTATGCTGACCACTCAAAAACAGCTTTTTCGTACAATCTCCAGTTTGTCCCCTGCTCATATAGATACCTCATGCTCATTACATGTAAGTATATTATTTTTAGGAATCTGGGATATGCATTAGAATTCAGTCAAACTTTTGCATTAATCTTGTCTGCCGTAATATAAAATAAAGTATTACATATTTTCATATAATAGGAAACATGTTAAATTTTGCACTGCAAACTTCACTAATCAAACAAATAAAAACTCCCAGAGGAAAGGACTGCTGTGGCTTAACCCAGGAGGCAGTTAAACATTACACAGCCATTTGCTTACTCCCCTGTCCCAGTGGGATGAGACAGAGAACTAAAATGTTGCAAGAACTCATGGGTTGAGATAAGAACAGTTTAATAAGAATCTTAGAATATCCCGAGTTGGAAGGGACCCCCAAGGATCATGGAGTCCAACTCCTGGCACCACACAGGTCTACCCAAAAATTCAGACCATATGACTAAGAGCACAGTCCAAATGCTTCTTAAACTCCGACAGGCTTGATGCTGTGACTACGTCCCTGGGGAGCCTTTTCCAGTGCGCAAGCACCCTCTCGGTGAAGAACATTTTCCTGATATCCAGTCTGAACCTCCCCTCTCGCTGCTTGGCACCATTCCGTCAGGTCTTATCACTGATCACTAAAGAGAATAGATCGGTGCCTGCCCCTCCACTCCCCTTCATGAGGAAGCTGTAGACCGCAGTGTGGCCTCCCCTCAGCCTCCTCTTTTCCAGGCTGAACAGGCCAAGTGACCTCAGCCGCTCCTCATACGTCTTGCCCTCTAGGCCCTTCACCATCTTAGTAGCCCTCCTCTGGACACTCTCCAATAGTTTTACATCCTTTTTGTACTGTGGTGCCCAAAACTGCACACAGTGCTCAAGGTGAGGCCGCACCAAAACACAGCACCATACCAGCTACTAGGAAGAAAATTAACTCTATTGCAGCTGAAACCAGGACAAGACTTCTCTGTATATGTTTTTACCCTGGGGTAGAAAGAAAACATGAGAATTGTTACTTTACTAGAGGAAGTCTCTCACACATGATGCTGTGCTAAGATGTACTCAAGAATTTCAGTGATGAGGACATTATCAAGAACTCTTTGAAAAGTCATTTCATCAAGCTTATGAATTGCTAAAGAGAGTAAGAAATACAGAGATAACCAACACTTTTTAGTGTAAGAAGTGTTTAATTTATTACAAAAATAGGCAAGCTGTGGGTGAGTGGTTAAAAGGACTTCAGGTGAGGCTAAAGGAGCCCTAGACATAAATCCTTTTTATTTCTCAGAATTTCTGTATGAACTTTGAAAGTAATTTAATCTTTATATAAATTCATTACGTTACACTCTCCAGTGGGTTGGCTCTTTTGTTTGACCAACCCCTCTGTCCACCAGGGTAAGAGCTACATCTCAGAATATATTTATTCAGAGAATGACACCAAAAGACCTTAACCTGGTAAGGGTGCTTTGGAATTGTGACAATGAATTCGAGATTGACTCTTCTGTCACCATACACCATGTAAAAGTGATTATATTCTTTATTTTATGTGAAATTTTCCAGTCATAATTGACAGGAAATTTCTTCTCATTGCTTAGCTAACATTGATGGTTAATGATCATTTCCATTTGGGAGGATCAGAATGTATTTTCCCTTTACTACTTAATCATATTGTTTCTCTAGAGACTTCAGTCTAGCCACTGATGTTACCTGATAGTTGCTTTCAATTCTGTATGTATATGTCTATTTGTAGATCGTTTCTTTTTGCTTGAGTGGTTAGCTTCAAGTTTGCTTATTTGTTTGTTTGTTTGTTTTACTACAGAAGAAAAATACTTAATGAAGTTAGATATTAAATATTTTAAAATGTTTTATAAAGTTTTATTTCTCTGGGCAAAGGGACCAAAGACCAAGAAGTGGTGTTCTCACTTACTTTCTCAACCAAGCAGGTACACTCTCATGTCTTCTTACCTAGTATTTGACTAGTATCCAAATACCACACTTCACCAGTGACATGTGAGAAAGGGACACTATTACACCACAGAGGAGACTATTAGACAACTATCTTTAAAGAGTGTTATATTTTTCCTAATTTCAGTGAGATTTAAAACAAACCATGACAGTATTATTAAGGGAAGAAAGAAAAAGGAAGGAAGGAAGGAAGGAAGGAAGGAAGGAAGGAAGGAAGGAAAAGAAAGAGAAAGAAAGAAAGAAAGAAAGAAAGAAAGAAAGAAAGAAAAAGAAAGAGAAAGAAAAAGAAAACAGCAATAAGACAAAAAAAGGAAGTTTTTTTCTATAATGTTGTAGAAGTATTCCTATTTTCTATAATGTTGTAGAAGTATTCCTGTTTCACTCTGCTCTTGAATAGTATTTTCAGTGTAAGGTTTCTTTTTTAAAATGACCACGTAATGTTTACATTGCTGTTGCTTCTCCATGATTGCTTTTTAGCATGGGTAATACAGGATAACACAGAAGTTTCTGTGCTCTGCCTGCATTTATTTCACCTATTATCAGTTTTTAAACTGTGATATAGTCCATCTAGAAATGTGAGTGTTGCTATGCACATGACAAAGAAATCTTGCATCATGCCTCAGCTCCTCATATAAATCAAAATGTTTAAAAGCTCTGACCCCATTTCACCTGAAATTCATTTAATGTATCCTTCATAATTTAAAGATTACAGCTGAGTCTTTTTTTAGGAGATTTGAAAGTCCATGGCTACCTTAAGAGTTCCTCCTCATGAACTTGTATCAAAGTGTTATTTATGACTGTAGTGCAACTTGTTTAGCTGTGTTCAGATTGTAGACATTCACAGCGAAAGACTTGTCTCAGCTAAGGATAATGGCTCTCTTGGGAGAGGAAATGGCTAGTCCCTGGTTTTGACATGATTGATTCCAGATACAACTATTAAAAAGACAACAGTAAGGTCATCATTTGAAGTGAGAAAGAGGTTTATTGCCCTTGAGAAAATGGTATATGGAATATAGATTGTATTCTAATGCCTTTCTATATGTATTATAAATGTGTGTATATATATACATATGAATATGTATATACAATATTAGGATTCAAACAGTTAATCGAGTAAGAAGATCCAACTGAACTTTATAGTCCCTCTCTTTTGGGGTTACCTGACACATCATGGGTGTTCCTGACCGCAACACATAGGTACTGTTGGGTCCACTACCCATACTCTCTAAGAAGGGCTGTGTCTAGCGCAATCAGCTTACACAGGCTGACGTGATTACATCAGCTTGTCATGTCAAATGAATTTCAGTAAACACCCATATACTCCCCCTCAATATACACGCTTGTGATATGAGTGAACATGATATGCAGGGATTATAAAATGATTCAAATCATCTCACTGTTGTTAGAATCTAAGAGCAGGCTCATAGCTACAGTGGTTCACCTGGTGTTCAGTAACATTTTAAGTAACAGTAAACTGGCTCTATAGCTCTTATTTTGCATGACATATATATGTGCTAAAGATTAAGACTTTGTGAAGTGCAACCTGGCTCTCATGGGTTAGTGGGAATGTACAGCTGATTCACTAGTAGCCTTTCAATGTATTTGTGTGAATAGTTTTCATGTGGCAGAGGAGCTAATCGTTACTAACCCTGACTTTTATCATATGATTGTAGCTGCCAGGGAATAAAAGTCAGCCATTTTGCATTACCACACCTTAATCATGAATACAGAATTAGAACTGGAATAGGTAATTTTGTCCAATGTTTAAAATCACCTTCATTTTTTCAATTATCTGTATTTTGTATTAATGTGCTACCTATTTTCACGACATGGCACAATGGGTGTCCCACAAAATTAAAAACTGAAAATCAAAAGGGAAGCAACGATTCAGATTTTTAATGCAAATTTAACATTTTCTGCAAAGATAGGACACAATTTACAAGATAGTGCAATTTTTAAAATTACCATTTTAATATGGTTTTGATGGAAAAATCTTTAAGCAGTTCAGCAGTTCTACCACGATTCCTAAGATGAGAGATTAATTTAGCAAAGTTCATTAAAGTTGTTTAACTGCACCACTACGTGTATCCGTATACTTACTCTGCTTTGACTTATCTGAAAGTGACTGAATCTAGGTTTACTTCTAACCATAATGATACACAGTAACAATCACCTCTCTTGTAGACAGTAAGTGGTGGCAATGCAGTGCTCTGATTGCATGTTTACTTTGCTTTAATCTCCACTGATTAGAAGAGATGTACTGGCATTCACCCATTCATGGACCTTTTCCTAACGCCTGGATTGAGGTAAGAGAGATGAAAAAGTTAAAAGGCATGAAGGTGTCAAAGCTGTGAAAAGCTGGAAGCAGTTCAAAGCAGAGTCCAAAAGTGATGTCCTAAGAGCAGGAAAAAAAAAAAAAAAAAAAAAAAAGGACAGAAGAACAGAAAAGTTTCTCTGCAACTGATAATTCCTTCGAATGCTCACCGCAGTAAAACAGCCTTTAAAGCAGAGTGAATAGTTCAGGAATTGCTATATTTTCCTTACAACTGAACCTTTACAAGAACTGTCACAGCCAACAGCCATTCATTTAATCCTGTGCTCATTTCTCATTACTGACAGGGCTGCTGGGTAAGTGGAAGCTTTCCTTTTCTGCTTGCTCATCAACTGGTTATAAGTGTAGGTAGCTGATGGACAGTACTCACAATCGATAAAGAGAAAGCACATATGATGTAAGAAAAAACATCTGTAAATGGAAAGAGATGATCTGTGCTAAGATTTTGCAAGTATTTGCAAGCCTTGGATTCTGCATTTTTTTCTTATATAGATGAACATTGTTCAAGTCGTAGCAACCATCTCCATAAGTACGATTACAGCAGGCAGATCCCTTAATGTAGGAGAAATCCTCTTTGTGAGGATTTGTCACTTGGTGGCTTCTGTGCCACAAAGGTAATGTTGAGTTGGGATTAATAAAAAGACCATTGCATGACAAAGCTCTGCAAGCTTCAAAATTTTTTGAAGTCTCAAATTAGAAGGCGTCCTTGAGCCTTTTTAGCACCATGGGAGCCGAAAGTATCCTGCAAATTACTATTTTGACATTAACTGCACATGAAGGCAAAATCTCACTACCTAAGATGGCCTAAGTCACAGAGTTAGTATTTGAGGCTGATTATTAGAGACACCTTTGACTTTTTTGAATAGATTGATCACAACGGGACTCAGTGTTGAACTTTGGTCCTCTCTGTCTTCATTGTAACAAGTAAATAAGGTTGGCTGATGGATGCAGAGTGAGGTGATTTGCTTAAGAGTTCTGTGATCCATGTACAGAGCACAGGGAGGTAGTCTGCACAGAATAGTTTCTCTCACAAAAGGAAAGAGGATAGCCTGAACAGTATCTGAAAATTTAGCTACCTGTGGTTCTAAATGGAAACAAACATGAAATCAAACAAACAAACAAAAAATATCAGCTTTAGGATTTGACAATGTAAATGTGTCTGGAATAGTCTAGGAAGGGAAACAGACTGAGCCAGTGAAGCAGGTCTTGAAAAATCTCATATTTAACAAAACCTAGAGAGAAAGAGGTGAGTCATGTTGGAGACCTCCTAATGCCCATGACCTTAAGCACAGAATTAGATTTGGATGGATCTTGTCTGGCTGGTTAAACAGCCACTTACCACCAGCTCATAGAGATTCTGGCTTGCGGGCTGAATAGAAGGCTGAAAATTGGCAGAGCTTGATAGGAAGATTTAAAATGAGTGATGCTAGTGAGGAAAAAAAAAAAAGATTTTGCTTGGATTAAGTGATCTGACAGTTTCAGTTACCAAAAAAAAAAAAAAAAGATAGAATGGCTCTGCAATATAAAAGAAATATTAAGAAAGTGTCTTTACATAATAATAAAGCTGATTGGAAATGAGAAGAGCTATAAGTAATGCTAACACCTATGACAAAACAGATGAAAATAAGGTGTAATAAGACAGTTGTGAAGAAAAAAAATACCATGACAGATCCATAAATGGATTACATTTCTTCAAGGTAGAAAGGAAGAAAAAAGAAAACAAAAAACAATACTCATGAAAATAGATATACAATTAAACATAGAGAAAAATATTTTTATGTGTGAAAAGTAGCACAGTCCAAATTAAAGCCCTGTTTTTTTTTTTTTTTTTTTTTTTCACTTAAGAGAGAGAAAAGGGAAGAATAGGCAGAGGATAAAAATACAAAGAAGAAAATTATATTCCCAAATATTTGCTGTATTTTTAGTTTGCAGTTCTTATCATTCTTTAGATGCAGGTTTAGGTTATAGCTTTCAAAATGGTGCTGTGCCCTAGTGACTTGGTAGAATGAACAAGCTGATGAACAAGCTGATTTTAATAAAAATTTCTTCATGGCTTATTATCCCAACAGAAGGCAGACCTTCAAAACATACTGAAGATCTTCTACACATGATAATTTCTATAATTGGTAGAGGAATGTTTTTTCCTTTCTGGGAAAACTTTTTTATATTTTCCTTTCATTTTCAGATTGGAAGAACTTTTAATAAGTAGAGAGCAAGCTTTAGGTAATCTTAAAAAAAATATACATGGAAATATATATCATTTGTATAGATTTTTTATTTTTATTTTTACTCTGGATGTTGAAAATATTGTTTACTATAACCATGGAAATAAATAGTTCTCAAAATAAAATTATAAAGAAATAATAATTTTGAATCAATCTAAAAGGAATTGGTTTTGATTTTCATGAAAACATTCTTTTGGCTAGAAAAAAAAAGTGATTTAATATAGGGTTATATTTCTTTCAGTACTATTTTTAACTTTTTTCAATTGATTACTTTTTTCATTCACTTTTTCTTCTTATATGACATTATGAATTGAATCTGCTGCATTTAATCATCCAGAGTCTGCATGTGTGGACTTACAGACCATGATCTTCAACAAACGTACTTCCTCAGCTCTTGTTATAAAGGCACAACATCCAGAAATTTTTAGTTAGTAGGTTTGTCTACTAGTAAAAGGAGACAGAGGGAAGTACCTCCTACTCAGGTCATTCAGTTTAAATTGTTGAAGTGGCAAAAAGTCTCACTGAAAAATAATTGCTCACTGTTGTAGTTTGATCCCGGCAGACAGCTAAGTACCACAAAGCCTTTTGCTCACTCTTCCCCAGGTGGGGTGGGGGAGAGAATCAGAAACATAAAAGTGTAAGAACTCGGGCTGAGACAAGGACACTATACTAGTAAAGCAAAAGCCAACTGTTTGCAAGCAAGCATATGCAAGCAAAGCCAAACCAGGAATTCATTAGTTGATTCCCACTGGCAGGCAGGTATTCAGCTGCTTCCAGGAAAGCAGAGATCATCATGAGCGGCAGCTTCTTGGGAAGACAAATGCCATCACACCAAACATACCCCTGTCCTCCTTCTTTACTGAAACTTTTATTGCTGATGCCCTATGGTATGGGACATCCCTTTCGCCAGTTTGGATAAGCTGTCCTGGCTATGTCTCCTCTCATCTCTACAGAAACTAATGTTTGAAGAAGTAATCGACATTTCAAAGAGACTGGCAGAATTCTTGTAGTAACAGCTTTGCAAGAATGAAATTATTTTGAACAGTGCCTACAGACTATTAAAACAATTTTGTTTGTTTGTTTGTTTGTTTTTCCCATGACAAAACCAATATGACATTCTGCTTTACCCCTTCTGTTTTGCATCTCAATCTCAGTTTATACACCGTAAGTACATGTATTTCAGTCACAGAGTAAATATAGATGGGGGAGGGAAGGGAAAAGGATTGAGAAGTATGTTGAAATAAAACTTTTATATATATGATTTGTCTATCATTATGAATGCATTTGACAGAATTTATAAATATATCCATGACAAAACAAACAAACAAACAAACAATAAGCGCCTCCACCAGTTTATATCTTACTTAATTGGGCATGTGGAAGCATGGAGAAAGTACGTGGATTTTAAAATGTACAGTGACTGAATGTTTATTTGTAGAGGTCATTTATTTTTCATATTTGAAGCATTTGTTTATGGAAATAGATTAGCCATAGAAAGTAATGGTAAATCTTAGTTCCTATACACAGAAACTGTTTTTCAGTCACCAGAGAACTGTACAACCAAATCATCCCTCTCTCCTCTCCCTTTTCATGCCTTGTAAAGAATATATTTATTTACTTTATTTTACCTTTGTCATTGCCGTACAAAATTTAAAACACCCATTTATTTTATAGGATTAGTCGAACAGTTGGTTTTGGTTAGTTCTGATTATGAGGGTATCCTCCCTTTTCAAGAACCCATCTTGTATTAGAAATATGATCGATCCATTTACAGTATTGTATGATCCATGGATCATGCGATTACAGCTGAACAAATTTTACCTATATGTTTGGAAGCTCTATTTGTGGGTCTTGCTATAGGCAGGTTCTTTTAAATATTAGTGCTATATGTACCTCAGGAAGAGACAACACTTGTTAGAAACAACTGTAAAGATGACTAATACAAATGAATTTGAGCAGAACCTGGCTTCAAGTACTGTTTTATGAAATATTTATGCTAAATCTTGTACATTGTCTATTAGTAACAATAGCTGGGAGTGAATTATACAAAAAGTGAGCTGTATAAGATAAATAAATAAATAAATTCATTTTCTCAGTCTGAATAACAAGAGAATAGAACATTACATGTAGCATACAGTGATTGTCAAAGCATTTGTATAAGAAGGAAAAAGGGGCTGAACTTTATTGTGCTATTTAATGCATGACTTTTGCTTTTGTATTTCAGTTGTTAAGTGGCAAAGTACCTTACTAGCAGAGACTCCGAATCACACCAGGCAAACCTTCTGAGACTAACAACATATTTTACGTTGAAAGTTTGTTATGCATTCCTCAAACCTTCATTACCAGAGTAATTTGCTACACAGTGAAAGGAAGGAGTAATAACTTCTCTTCATTCACACACCTAATGATAGTTATATTCACAAGTATTAAATCCTCTGTTAGTCTCAGTTCAGTGGGTAGACTTTCACATCTGGGATATACTTAAAATAAAATGTCCTTGCTTCCCCTAATCATTATTTGATAAAAGCAAAGAATCTTGTGAAATGTGTTAAAAGGAAATCTCTTGCAGTATCTACAAACAGGAGGTCAGGATGAGTATTAAAAAAAAAAAAGTAAAAAAAAAAAAGTGTATAAAAATGTATGTTTAGATCTTTAATCATCTGCTTGAGCATATTCATGTTCATTATCGATTGACTTATATGCATATATATAACTTAATATGACAAAAAATACCATGGACCTTTATATAAATGAACAAATTAGCTCAAATTCTAACTCTGAGAGATCACAGGTGCATCTTATACATAACATGGAAAGAGCCAAATACCTTATACTTTTTGCCAATGGAGAGATTTTACACCACTGATTTTTACATTAGTCTTTGAGAATCATGAAAAACACAAAGAGGATATATTTAGTGTGCTTAAGGAATTTTATTCTGTTTCTATATATAAAAAAAATAGATTAATTTTGTTTCTGCTTTTATATTTTGATTTTTTGCATTATAGGTTTGGTTGGTTGGTTTGTGGGGGCTGAGGGGATGGGGCAGGGGGGGAGAGAACTGAACTGTAATTGATACTGTATCTGAAATCCTGGCTGGAATTTTCTGAAATGTTTTCCCTTCTTTCCCTTGTATGTTGTTTGCCATGTTCTTTAATCTCTGTATCTTAGATTTAGGTTAAAAAGAAAGAAAGAAAGAAAAAAGAAAAAGAATAAAAGACTGCTGTTATGCAGATTTTCTCAGTAATGTCTGAAAAGCCCACGAGGTTGGGGAGAATGCATGTTCTAAATATCATCTTTAAATCAAGGTAAGTCTGCTCTTAATTTTGAAATGAATCCTAGTCCCATATGAGGATATTTTTTTCCTGGAGCTATTGCACATTTACACAAAGGTACATCAAGGCAGTTAACACCTGTCTTTTACTTTGAAGTTCCTTTTCTTAAGGCATCCTTTTTTGTGTAGTCATGACTGAAGCAATTATTTTCACAGAAGCCATTGTCAGTTCTGCAGGAATACGCTGTGCTGAGACAGATCTTTGAATAATTAGTGTAATGCAAGTTGTCTCTAAAGCTCAGTTACACTCTATAAACCTAAATGTTGTTAGCTGTTATGTCAATACCATGTATTAGCATAGAATGTCCTCTACCAAAATTTCACAGTATTCATCAATAAAATTGACCATAAGAAAATGATGGGTGTTAATGCAATCCTTATTGCAACTATTTTGACTTAGCTGAAAGTGCCCAAGTCTGAACAGGAAATTATGTCTTTTAAAATATGATCAGAGAAAGATTCTAATTATATGATAAGTACATAAATTACTTTGCTTTCTTTTAAGTATATAATTTAGAAAACTTTTGTTTTAGAATGCTAGAAAATATTAGAAGTGTGTGCTGTTTTGTGTATGACACTTGATTCAGTTATGTTCTATCAGTTCGTCTGTTATACTGATTATAAATTAATAGAGGTTTATGGCTGTTCTGTATATTCATTCCTCAACTTTTATGACAAGTTCAATCAGACCAAAACCCTCTATTCTAGCAACATTTTTTTTTATAATAATGTTTATCAAAGAAGCTAAGGTGCAAACAATGTATTTCTTAGTCTAGCAAGCAAAGATTCTTGTCTCTGTCACATAAAACAGATGATATATACAGTATACGAAGAGATCTAGTATTTGTTAAATGCCAAACCATTTTATCCTGGAATTCCTAAAAATGTATGCTAAAGGGAAACACATACTAGGTCAAATCATAATGAATGTACTTTGTAAAGGTTCATTGATGTAACACTACTGGCTTAATTTTATGGTGTTCTTTCCATGCTCTAGAGGCGGACACAATGTTTAAAGCAGAACAGACACATTTATTAATCATGCCTATTTTATTATTAAAGACAGAATGAGCAAAGGCAGTTAATAAACAATGGTTTATTGGAGAGCTTTCAACAGAAATGAACCTTTTAAATAATTTATAAGGTCATATAAAACGTAACACTATTGTGTTCCATCTTAAATTGTGCTGAAACTGGTCTTCAAATCAACCTCTATTGTCTTAACATAGGACAGATAACTAAGGACTTTAAGGAAACACTTTCAGAAGATATTGCTCACTTATTTCTGCAATGCTCAACCTTTTCAAATCAGATGGAAATAAAAGATGTAGAAGGTGTAGAGAACACTTAGAAAATGATTCCCAGAAATCAGAGAAACAGATCTCATAAGGAAGTTGTCTTGTTCTGATCACAGTATAAATAAATAAATAAATGAATAAATAAATAAATAAACGGTTGCTATTGACCATGACTAGTACTTTGACTTCTGACCTACCCTCTCCCCCAAAAAAGGAAAACATCAACAACAACAAACACAAACAAACACAGGAATAAAATTATGCAACCAACCTACCCAAGAACAACAGCAGTAGCAAGGAGCACAGCTTGTGGTTGAATGCATTCATCTCCTGCATCCAGCTTTATTGGTGTCACAGCATTCAGGACATCATCCTGGGTATATTAAACACACAACAGCAACAAAAATGAAGACTGCACAGGAGCTTTGTGACTACTATAAATGCAAACAACAGAATGTACTGCTAGGAATTTTTGGTATCTTGGAAATGTGTACCTTGTGATAAATACTTTTGTTTTTAATGCTGATTTCTTGTACAGATATCAGCTGAACAAGGACAACAGATTTGCATATTAAGTGAACTTCATTGCTGTTTACTTTCTCAACTCAGAAAAACTGATGCTTTTTGTTGCCTTTCTTTCCTTTAACTTTACTGAGTGCACACTTTTTTCTGTGCCTTGATCATTCACTGACTGACTCAGTTTATGCCTGGGATCTTTCTTGAGCCTTCAGGTTGTGACCACAGAGTCTTTTCATTACTAGCTAACAGTGCTGAATGTGCTACTTTTTTCATTTCATTGGCAAAATTTCAGATTTAAAGATTTAAAGGTGGACAGTGATTGTCTTCTTTCCTATTCACTCTATTTTCTAACATCCTTTTAAATCCACTCTTATTAGTAGAGATTACATTTCTGTTTCAAATAAACATGTCTATTTCTCTTCCTCACAAAGGTCTTCCAGACATCAGAATAATAATTTAAAAATAAATTGTTATGAAATAAACGCTTAAAAACTCCTAACAAACAACTGTTTTGCATTTGGGATAACTGTTCAACATGGTTTCAACATCCCCCTGGTGGGACAACATAACAAGGACCAGTGTTCAGAAACGATCATGATGGCATCTCAAGATGCTTTTCAAGCAACATGGGTGAAGTATTAGTTTTATTCAGAAACAAGTTTTGACACACTGAGAGATGCATCATATCGTACACACCACTTTTGTATGCACTTTCCACAACAAATAATTACATTAAGCTTCTATACTACACTTCAGTAGAACGTTGCTTCAAATTTTAGATGTCTGATGAATTTAATAACTATTTTCGTCATAATTTTTAATGTATTTTTAATTTTTATTTGTTGTGTATTGCATGATATCTAACAATCAGCCTCCAGGAACGTAATATAATAACCCCCAATTTTGTATTGGCAAAAAAAATATCATTTAATAGACAGATCAAATAAATTAAAACATGCTTATATGACTATGAGGTAGTTTGATGTTCCTCGTCCTTTCAGAAATTATAGGTAGCCTTTAAAATATAAAAAGAAAATCTCTTGAAAATAAAAATATAATGCTTTGATATTTTCAATTTTCAATTTTTGTTTCTAGAACTAAGTACTGGTAGAATATGATTCACATTTGTGTATACTTTGAAAACCCTATCATCTAGTTATTATCATGACCACCTTTTAAATGTTGCAAATAAATACGTTTATCAATGTATCAGCTAAGGGATTATAGATGATGTGATGGGAATGTTAGGAAGACTGATAAATAAGGCCAATTTAAAAACAAAAACAACTTTGCTATACTAACATTCATTAGCAGCACACATTGTGCTACGAGTTAGTTCTTACACATTAATCAATCATTATGACTGCATATTCAAACCAGTCAACCTTTAGCAATCTCACCTTAGCTATGAGTATACAATACCTTGATGTCCAGCAGATAGCATCCATCTAGTGCTGATCACTATTGTCCTTGACAGTCTAGGTATGAAGAATAAAGTCATCAGTCCCAAGAGGTATTTAAAGAGGGAAGATGGAAATGGCTATCTTCTTTCTCCCTCTCACCAAACTGGAATTTTGTCCCTGTATGAGACGACTAAATTTCCAGACAATACCCACCCTTTGGTCACCACCACTGGATTATGTCCTGGGTGACTCTCGGATGGGGAGTTGTTTTTCCACATGCAGTGCGTACCTTATGCTGTTCTCAGCTGACTTTTTTTTCTTGTTTAGCTGTTGCTTCTCTTCTTACTGCAAAAAAAATAAAAAGAAATTCCCCCCCACTTTGTCAGGTAACATTTTTCAGAGACAAGTTGCCCTGGCTTTGGATGGGATAGAGTTATTTTTCTTCACAGTAGCTGGTACAGTGCTGTGTTTTGTATTTAGGATGAAAATAATATTGATAACACACCGATGTTTTCATTGTTGCAGAGCAGTGCTTACACAGAGCCAAGGATTTTTCTGATTCTTGTGCTGCCCTGCCAGCGAAGAGGCTGGGGTTGCACCAGGAGCTGGGAGGTGACACCACCAGGACAACTGATCCAAACTGGAAAAAGGGATATTTCATATCATACAATGTCATGTTCAACAGTAAAACTGAGGGAAGTTGGATAGAGGAGCTACCATTGCCCAGGGACTGGCTGGGCTTTGGTCTGCTGGTAGCGAGCAATTGCATTGTGCATCCATTGTTTTGTGTATATATATATATATGTATTTTTCTTATTAAACTGTCCTTATCTCAACCCACAAGTTTTGCTTTATTCACAGAATCACAGAATGGCTTGAGGTGGAAGTGACCTTTGTACTGGCTGGAATGGAGTTAACTTTCCCTGCAGCAAACCATATAGTGCTGTGCTCTGCACTTGTACCTAGAACAGCCCTGGTATCACACCGGTGTTGTGTCTACTGATGCGCAGTGCTGGCACAGCACCAAGATTCCCTCCAAACCCCCCAAACCCAGTAGGCTGGGGGTGGGCAGGAGGTGGGGAGGGGACATCACCAGGGCAGCTGACCTAAACCAATGAAAAGGATATTCCATAACATCACAGAATCACAGAATCACAGAATCACAGAATCACAGAATCGAAGGGGTTGGAAGGGACCTCGAAAGATCATCGGGTCCAACCCCCCTGCCAAAGCAGACTCCTTAGAGCAGGCTGCCCAGGTAGGTGTCCAGACGTGCCTTGAATATCTCCAGAGAGGGAGACTCCACAACCTCCCTAGGCAGCCTGTTCCAGTGCTCTGTCACCCTCACCATGAAGAAGTTATTTTGCACGCTGGTGCGGAACTTCCCGTGCTCTATCTTGTGGCCATTGCCCCTTGTCCTATCTCCACAAACCACTGAGAAGAGGTTGGCCAAATCCCTCTCTCTCCCGCACCTCAGGTATTTATACACATTGATAAGATCCCCTCTCAGTCTTCTCTTCTCCAGGCTGAACAGACCCAGGTCTCGCAGCCTTTCCTCATAGGGAAGATGCTCCAGGCCCCGTATCATCTTTGTGGCCCTCCGCTGGACTCCTTCCAGGAGTTCCCTGTCTTTTTTGTACCAGGGAGCCCAGAACTGGACACAGTACTCCAGGTGAGGCCTGACCAGGGCAGAGTAGAGGGGGAGGATCACCTCCCTTGACCTGCTGGCCATGCTCCTTTTAATGCACGCCAGGATCCCATTGGCCCTCTTGGCCACGAGGGCACACTGCCGGCTCATGGGCAACCTGTCGTCCACCAGGACCCCCAGGTCCTTCTCCTCAGAGCTCCTCTCCAGCAGGTCGTCCCCCAGCCTGTACTGATACATCCGGTTGTTCCTGCCCAGGTGCAGGACTCTACACTTGCTCTTATTAAACCTCATTTGGTTTATTCCTGCCCATCCCTCCAGCCGGTCCAGGTCTCACTGAATGGCGGCACAACCTTCTGGCGTGTCAGCCACTCCTCCCAGCTTCGTGTCATTGGTGTACTTGCTGAGGGCAGACACTATTCCCTCATCAAGGTCGTCGATGAAGATGTTGAACAAAACCAGACCCAGCACCAACCCCTGGGGAACACTGCTCGTCACAGGTCTCCAGCCATACTCTGTGCCACCGACCACCACCCTCTGAGCTCGGCCAGTCAGCCAGTTCTCAACCCACCTAACTGTCCACTCCTCTATCCCACACTTTCTCAGCTTTGCTATCAGGATGTCATGGGAGACAGTATCGAAAGCCTTGCTAAAGTCAAGGTAGATGACATCCACTGATCTGCCCCCATCTACCCAGCTGGTGATGTCGTCATAGAAGGCAACGAGGTTGGTCGAGCATGACTTCCCCTTGGTAAATCCATGCTGACTACTCCTCATAACATTCTTCTCTTCCAATTGCTTGGAGTTGACATTCAGAACGAGCTGTTCCAACACCTTTCCAGGGACAGAGGTGAGACTGACTGGCCTGTAGTTTCCCGGATCCTCCTTCTTGCCCTTCTTGAAGACCGGAGTGACATTGGCTATCCTCCAATCTTCAGGCACCTCTCCTGTTCTCCAGGACCTTTCAAAGATGATAGAGAGCGGTTCGGCGATCACCTCTGCCAACTCCCTTAGCACACGTGCATGCATCCCATCGGGACCCATGGATTTGTGTGCATTGAGCCCACTCAGGTGCTCCCCAACTACCCTCGGGTCGACCACGGGGGAGCCCTCCATTTCCCAGACCCTTTCTCCCCCCACCAGGGTCGAGGAGTCCCAGGGGGGGAGTCCTTGAAGCAAAGACTGAAGCAAAGAAAGCATTCAGTGTCTCTACCTTCTCAGCATCTCCCGTTACCAGGACACCCCCCTTGTTCAGCAAGGGACCTACATTATCCCTAGTCTTCCTTTTACTGTTTGCATACTTAAAAAAACCCTTCTTATTATCTTTTATCTCTTTTGCTAGCCTCATCTCTAGGTGGGCTTTAGCCTTCCTCGTAGTGTCCCTGCAGGCCCTGACAACACTTCTATACTCTTCCCAAGAGGACAGGCCCTTTTTCCACATTTCATAGACCTTCCTCTTTTCTTTTTGATCTTATCAATTAGCTCCTTGCTCATCCATGCAGGTTTCCTGCCCCCCTTCCCTGATTTCCTACTCTTAGGGATGCACCGATCCTGAGCTTGGAAGAAGTGCTGTTTAAATGTAGCCCAGCTCTCACAAGCATTCTTGTCTTCTAGCAACCTAGCCCAGATATGGTGTCACACATATAGTGTCACATACGACATATGGTGTCACACTCAACAATAAAAGTTGGGTAAGGCGAAGGAGAGGGGGAGCTCTCGTTATGAAGACATCTGTCCACCCAGACAACTGTTACAGGTATTGAGGCCCTGCTTCCCAGTACGTGGCTGAACATCGCTCATTGATAGGAAGTTGAGAATATTTTTTTCTCTCTATGCTTCCACAAGGCCTTTGCTTGTTGTTATTTTATTTGTTTTTGTTTTGTTTTGTTTTGTTTGTCCATCTCTCTTCATTTTCCCTTTAATTAAATTACCCTTATCTCAACCTGTGAGCCTTTTTTTCCTTTTCAGCCCACTTTCCTCTATCCCTCTTCTTCTGAGGAGGCGGAGTGGGAAAGTGGTTGTAGTGGAGTTTAGCTGCCTAGCAGAGTAAACCACCACATGGCTCCAGAGCTGAATGCAGTACTGCAGGTGGGGTCTCACAAGAGCAGAGTAGAGGGGGAGTATCACTTCCCTTGACCTGCTGGTGACACATTTTTGATGCAGCCCAGGATACAGTTGGTTTTCTGGTCTGCAAGTGCACATTGCTGGCTCGAGTTTTTCATCAACCAATAACCCTGAAGTCCTTCTCCTCAAGGCTGCTCTCAGTCCATTCTCTGCCCAGCCTGTATTTGTGCTTGGGATTGCCTCAGACCAGATGCAGGACTTTGGACTTGGCCTTGCTGAACTGCATGTTGTTCACATGAGCCCACCTCTCAAGCCTGTCAAGGTCCCTCTGGATGGCATTCATTCCCTCCAGTGTGTTGACCACACCACACAGCTTGGTGTTGGCAGGCTTGCTGAAACTGCACTCAATCCCAATGTACATGTCACCCACAGAGATACTGAACAGTACTGGTCTGGTACTGTAATAGAGTAAACCTGACCAGGGACATCAAGTGAAGCAAGAAAGGCTTCTATAAGTATGTCAGTGATAAAAGGAAGACCATGTAAAATGTGGTCCCTCTCTAGAAGGAAACGGGAGACCTGGTTATCTGGGATATGGAGAAGGCTGAAGTAATCAATGATTTTTTTTTGCCTAAGTCTTCACTGGCAAGTGCTTTAACCACACAGTTTAAGTACCAGAAGGCAACGGCAGGGAGTGGGAGAATGAAGAACTGCATAGCGTAGGAGGAGATTAGGTTCAAGACAATCTAAGGAACCTGAAGGTACACAAGGGACCTGATGAGATGCATCCTGGGGCCTGAGAGAACTGCTGGATGAAGATACTAAGTTACTGTAGTCCCAAAGTGTTGTCCCCTACGGACAACACTACTGTCCATCTTATCTGAGAAATCATGGCAATCCAGTGAAGTTTCCACTGACCAGAAAGAGGAAACATAACCCTCTAAAAGAAGAAAAATGGAAGACCTGAGGAACTACAGGCCAGTCAGTCTCACCTCTGTGCCTGGCAAGATCATGGAGCAGATCCTCCTGGAAACTATGCTAAGGCACATGGAAAATAAGGAGGTGATTGGTTGCAATCAGCACGGCTTCACTAAGTGCAAATCATGCCTGACAAATTCGGAGGCCTTCTACAAGGGGGTTACAACATTGGAGGGTAAGGGAAGAGCATCTGACATCATCTACCTGGACTTGAGCAAAGCAGTTGACACTGTCCCACATGTCATCCTTGCCACCAAGTTGGAAAGACATGGATTTGACAGATGGATCACTTGGCGGATAAGGAATTGGCTGGATGGTCACACTCAAAGAATTGTGGTCAACAGCTTGATGACCAGGTGGAGACCATTAATAAGTGGTGTTCCTCAGGGGTGGGTATTGGGACCAACGCTATTCAAAACATTTGTTGGATACATAGATGGTGGGATTGAGTGCATCCTCAGCAAGTTTGCCAACAGCTGTGTGGTACTGTCGACACTCCGGAAGGGAGTGTCATGTAGTGATAGGATAAGAGGTAATGGATTTAAATTCAAAGAGGGTAGATTGAAAATAGATATTAGAAAGAAATTATTCACTATGATCACAGTGAAGCACTGGAAGAGGTTGCCCAGAGAGGTTGTTTGAGTCCCATCCCTGGAAATTTTCAAGGCCAGGTTGGATGGGGCTTTGAGCAACTTGGTCTAGTGGAAGGTGTCCCTGCAGGGCAGTTGAAACTAGGTGATATTTAAAGGTCCCCTCCAACCCAAACCATTCTATGATTCTATGATTCTATACGTAAATCATATAATGCCATCAGAAGGTTCATCTCTAATCTCTTCTATCTTCTTTATCTGATTCATATGACAACTCTTGTTCTTTTAAATTACCTAAATGAAAAAAATGGTTAAAATATGACGTCCACTGAAGTTCACTTTATAGATGTTTATATGAAGATGGATATGAAGAGGATAAAAAGGATAAGGGTAAGGGTAAGGGTAAGAGAGGGAAGGGAAGGGAAGGGAAGGGAAGGGAAGGGAAGGGAAGGGAAGGGAAGGGAAGGGAAGGGAAGGGAAGGGAAGGGAAGGGAAGGGAAGGGAAGGGAAGGGAAGGGAAGGGAAGGGAAGGGAAGGGAAGGGAAGGGAAGGGAAGGGAAGGGAAGGGAAGGGAAGGGAAGGGAAGGGAAGGGAAGGGAAGGGAAGGGAAGGGAAGGGAAGGGAAGGGAAGGGAAGGGAAGGGATTAAAAAAACATTCAAGAAGGCTGGAAAGCTGGATTATATTTTTTCTTTGTTTGTCATCTGAACCAATCTAACTTTCTCTGTTTCAAAAAGAGCCATCTTCTATTGCCAGAGAGCATGTGTCACTTAGCTTGCCTGACCACAGTGTATGCAGAAGTGCACACAATTTGTTCTTGTTGCTGACGTAGGGAGAGATTGCTACACTGAATGTAATTTAACTCTATAGTGGGTCATGTAAATCCACACAACTTCAGGTCAACACAATTTCCTACAAGCCTAACAGCATACATGGTGTTTCATTATTAACCCAACACTTGGGTAATAAATTGGGTGGAGAAAAGATAGGAACTGAATACCTATGGGCTACACATGAATTTCTGGAGTGCTCTACTTCACATCTGAATGATTCCCCTTTATTTTATTATATGGCTTTAAATAAATATTTTATACTTGCTTTATGATGTGAATTTAATGAAAGGTGAAAAATGATGAGAGCAGACTAGTAGGAGAATGATTTCCTAATTAAAAAAACCTACATCAACATAATTCCTTATACATATATATATGTATATATTCTTATATATATATGTAAGGAATTAAAAGAAGAAAAAAATGAATTTTCATTTAAAAACGTAGGAACAAAATAACTAGGTTTACAGAGTTGTCTGGTGTGACAGCTGAAATTCTGAAGCAAGTCCATTTCATCATTTTATTCTTCCAAAAGCTTCTTATTTATGCTGTTTGAAATTCTCAACATAAACCCAGTGGGACATCCTGTTCATCAGTGCCTTTCTTAAGGCAAGTCCATTCATTTTTCTGGTTTTTCTTCCCAAGTCTGCCTTTCCACTACCTAAGATTTATTCCTTCAGGGAATTCAACTAGGTATCAGAATTGTTTCCAAGGTGGTCACCAGTTTTATTGTTCTTTAACATGTAGCAACTAAGTGTCTTTCTTCTACTTGAATTATCTTTATAATGAATAACGTATACCATTGTTTTTTCCATTATATTTCCCTTTTCAACTTCTTTTGAACTATGTCAGCATTGTATGTCACTGTTAAGATGTAATGACAAAATTTTACCAAGTTTTCTAAACTTTAATGTGTTTTACAAGGTTTGTGTGGGGATAAATCCCACTATCTAATAGCCACTTGTGTATAAATATATATATAATGTATATATATACTTGCGTATATATATTTA
>NC_066363.1:115271613-115296613 GCF_013377495.2 Cygnus atratus | reverse complement strand
TGATCATTTGATCTGCTTATGACCTCTAAAAATTGTGCAGATTAGTTGTGTTGGCAGTCATTTTGTAGACCCTGGCAGTCATTTGCATTGTAATATTTTGTTGGTGTATAACCTTAAATTAATAAACTTATAGTTGACAGAAAATATAGCAAAGGAAAATTTAGGCACTTCTTAA
Organism: Cygnus atratus; assembly: GCF_013377495.2. Classification (NCBI taxonomy): domain Eukaryota; kingdom Metazoa; phylum Chordata; class Aves; order Anseriformes; family Anatidae; genus Cygnus; species Cygnus atratus. The sequence goes on along the minus strand of NC_066363.1, from coordinate 115,296,438 downwards.
ATTCAATCAGAGTTTAGATAAAACACAGACTATATTAATGTATGGGCACTGTTATAAACTCTATTAATATAGCTGAAAGCCGTCAAGCACCAGTGACTCCCAGAAACATAAAAAAGTTTGTATTAAAAATCACTGAACAGTACAAAAATGGGAACAATACATATAAATTAAATTCTACACCCAACTTTATAAAACACCTTTCTATATAGAACTATCTTTTCCTGCTATGCACACTGAATTCTAGTAAATTTTAGATTTTTGTACTGTAAATGCTCACATGTTTAATGGGTATATGTGTATTCTCATAATTTTTTTAACATATTAAAATGGTACACATAGTTAAGAAAATATTTTTTTTTATAGTTAAACACATCTTTGTAGAAAAAGTTACTAATAAGAACAGCAGTATTTACTGTTGTCTGCATTTGTGTGATTCACAGTTGAACACTTCTCTTGTGTATTCAGTGACAAATGGCAATCACTTTATCATTTATCTTATGACAAATAGCAGATTCAGCCACAAACTGCTGGCCGTAGCAAACTTACAGGATGAAGTTCTTTATTGTTTATGGTTTGTGGGTTGATGTATTCATGCCTTGTTTATTTGTGAAATGAACAAAAATCAGTAAGCAGGCATGAACAAAATTTGGCCGCACAATCAGTTGTACTCCCCACCCACCCACATTTTCCAAGGACCTTGCAAGGAAATTCGCTGAACTAGGTCTAAGCTGTAAGCTGCCTTTAGAAAAAGAAGAAGAAGAAAAAAAAAAGTCATTAGAGGATGCACCAAATTGTGACATTATGCCCTTAAGCCAAAATAATACTGAATGGAGTTCCTACCTCGTATTAACCTCCTGAATAAAGGTCTTCAGTTTCATAGCTAGATGTTGTCATAGTCAAGTGATGTCAGACAATTCCAGGGAAAAAAAATTGCTATACTTTGATAGCAGTCAATCTGAGTAATAAAAGAGAAAATCATTAACATGTGTTATAAATTTGCATACTGTGTTTTTATATTGCTTTACTGTCGTTATTGTGCACTTATTTACATAAATTGAGAAAGTCTCAGGTTGTCATTAGGGATCAAGGTCTTTTCTTATCCTCTTTAATTTTCTACTTAAACAGGGTTCTGTTCTGTATGGTATCACTGTAGAAATGTCTTACCATGGGCCCATATAAAAAGAAGCAGTTAGCTGTAGGCAAGGAGCAAGTATGTCTAGAACTTTGTGTAGTTTGAACTAGATCCGTAGCTGAGATTTTTGGTGAAAGAACTCTTTTTCCAAGCTTTTGTCCTATGGTGAGAAGTAAAAATGGCTTTCTTTCTTGTAATGATCTATAGAAGGAGACTGAGCCCAGTTAGTGCTGTAAAATTAAGAAACCTTGGTCTGAAATTAATTGAAGGTTCAGGCAATGTATCTGAAGTGCTGATGTGATATATTCTTATTGATCTTCCCTTTGTGAAGTTTAAATCTCTTCAGTCTGAACATATCGTCATTCTTGCTTCTAATCTGGGTCCGTTTTCTGGCAAAGGTAACCCTAAACTTGGTGGAATCAGCCTTCGTGAGGCCATCTTGCTGTAGGGAATCCTTGGTTACATACATAATTCATAGCTCCTCCTCTGTGTTATTATCACTTGTAGTTGCTAGGAGATTGGCTGGAACATAAGATGAAGGAAATAGGATCTGGTCTCAGGTCCCAGCATATGGAATTGGTGGGGAGAAGGACACACTCTGGTCCCCGCACATGGAGATGGCATGGAGTATGACGCACTGGGGTCCCGATCACTCACAGATGGTTTTCATATTCTTGTCAGCCTGAGATGGTTACTCTTGAGCCATGTCCTGTGATTAACCCCATTTGAAACAGTTCCATGACTGAGAGAGTACAATGCACACGTATGTTTTCTCAATTCCTCCTGTCACCACATAAACTTCAGTTTCAGCTTGGAGCTGCAGAAGTGTGTTTTTACATTTGAATGTCCTTTTAGCTTTGGAACTGAAATTTGTAGTAGTCTATTGATATATGCCTGAATCAATGAATCAGTTCAGTGACTGGGGCTTCAGTTATTGACACTTCACCAAAGCCGTCTAGACCCAGAATGTATGTTTTTTCCATTGAACTTCAAAACTGCATGCCACATTTGTAGTAAGAACCAGATTCTTTTAGTACCAAAGTAAGGTTCCAGCTTTTTACATTTTGTCAAAGTGTATTAGTTCATTAACAAACAAAGTTTTTTTCATCTAGGTTCATAGTACATTGACTCATTGGCATATAAAGTATGTAGTGTCTGTATGGCAGTAAGCCATGGCAAAACTTCTCAAAGATCTCACCAGCCTAAAATATTTATTTCATTTTAGTAGCTTCATATATGTTTACAGGAGAAAAAAAATCAGTGCAGAAAGAATCAGTAACTATGCAACCTATTTTTTTCAGTATCTTATGGAGACTATTGATAAGTTTAAATAACCATCTAACTGCTATTATAATCAAAGGTGATTACCTATCAGCAAAAGTATCTGTCTTAATACTAAGTCTGTGGTCTTGATCAGTAGAGGTCTAGGAAAATTGGAGACATTGGTGGCAGTAGTTTTTTCTGAAGCAACTTCTTTTACTCACTTTTCTCAACATACAAATTAGATGCATGATAACTGGCAGTTGCAATTGCATTGATAGTTTATTGAACATGGTTGGACTGCTTGTCTTTATGGGAAAAAAAAAAAGTTCTGAGAAGGGTATAATCTTCACCAGAAAGGCACAACCTCCATTTTTTTTTACTAATTGAGATAGTATTCTTTAGAGATGTTAAAACACCTTGTCATTTTATTAAGAAATTTTATTTCTAGAACTTTATGCAGTTGCTTAGGACTTCATATTTTAAATATCTTTTCTGAAGAATTATTTAATTGATTTGCAGGAGAATTTGTTGTTTTCTGAATGCAATGTTGTAAGTCTGGCAAGTTTTACAGAGTGCAAGAGTAACTTAAACTTCTAAAAATTCTTAACTATATGATATACATTCTGACTCCACAGTCAAAGGCTGGAGATCTATGCAAAGGTAATCTTAGTTTTATAGCCATGACTTAGATGCCACAGCTAAAAACATTACTCTTTTTTTTTTTTTTGATACTTCATATATTAATACTCTTAACCGACACAAGTTTGTCAAAGCAAAATGGAAGGTTAAAAGCTGAACCTGCCACCATATGATGGAGCAATTTTAGTTACAAGAATTTTGAACTATCTGATTATAGAACAAGGAATTTGAAGTCAAAATGGCTCAGTGGGCTATCCACTGGTGAAAAATGGATAACATTGATTTTGTAGAAAAACTTTTTGATGATTTTAGCATCATAGGGGAGTATAGGCACCTGCCTGAGGCTAACCAAATGCAGTAAGCAGTCCAGCAAACAACCCAAAAAACTGTGTGACTGAGATTTTATGACAGTGAAATTACACACACTAAATGGGGTAGGGTAGGTGTGTAATTATGCACACTAAATGGTTTGGGGTAGAGGGCATGTTTTCTTGTTGAAGAGTCTTGTGATGATAGTATTAGATTCTCTCTTCAAAGAGAAGCTCATGAGGAATATATATGTCAGTAGAAAAAAGAACTGTGATTAAAATCTTTCCTTTAAAATTCAATCATTAAAATCATTAAAATTTAAGATATATGGATGTTCTATGGATGATATGGAAGATATATGTATGTCCTATGGATGTTCTTAAATTCCATGCGTCTGATTATGGAAAAGAAGTTTACAAGCAGAAAGACAGGATGGGACTATTCCAACTTGGAGACATTTTGGACTTAAAAGATATAACTGGGAAAGCAAAAAGCATTCTTTTGTTTTCCCTGTAGAAGTATCTCCTGCCACTCCCTGCTATTTCCTCTAGTGAGTCACTAGCAGGGTTGATGTAGAACTAAGCATCCCATCACACCACTTAGCTTTTTCTACAGGAGAAAACCAAAGAAGCTGACTCAAAGACTGTTGGTAACAGCTCCAAAATGGGGTCCTGCTAGCATTCTAATAAGAGCGTTGTGTCTAAAGGACATGGGTAGGATGTATTTAGAATGTTGGGAGTTGACATTTAAGTCCATTCCAGTGGAATTGTCTCCTTCTGCTTGCTGAAGGAAGCTGACATTATGATAAATTATAAGATAGTTATTTTCATCTCTTTCTATCCATTCTGAATGTGAAATGAGAACAAGAGGGTTGATTGTTATAGCTAGGAACAACAGGATGTTTAGAATCATACTTGTGAAGAAGCTGCCTGATTAAGTGTTAGACAGAATGTTGGGTTATGCCTGTGTCTGCGATATAAATAAACCCCACAGGAATATAAGGGATTGTTTCAACCCAATAAATTGTGTACACCAGTGTATTTGATTTTGGTGCAGAACAGGCAAGAGGAAGAGGACAAAGTTCTACAGTTTTATTACTTGATGATCCTGTCTTCCTGCTAAAGAAGGATTGAAAACAGAATGAAACAAAAGAAAACCGAACCAAACCAACCAAAGAAACAAAACTCTTATACATCCAGTTTATATTAATTCATGGAAAATAATAATCTGTGTAGATCTATGATTTGTCTGTCATATTTCCTAGCAATGCAGTTCCAGTGCTGATAGTTAGTTCATAACAAGTTTGTTAGTTGAGACTTATCTATGTGACATATGGAATGCCACTATTCTGCTCTTCCACAGTCTTCAAGCATTTTCAGTCAGCCAATTTTTTCTATTATCAAAAATAAGTTAACTGCACAATTTACTCAAGTTGATCTCAGTAGCTTAAATTTCCCAGCAAAATATGTCCCTAAGAGGAATCACTGGTTAAATTAGCTGAAATAGCACTTTTGAGAAATGAAACAGGTGTGATTTGAATACACATCTTTTTAGATTTTAATAGCTAGCCAGACCTATGCTTAATTAATAGAACTAAAAATCATTATTTAAATTTTTTTTTTGTTGTTGTTGTTTTTAATTTGAGTTTGGCTTTTAAGCTAAAACATACCACCCCTGTTTGTCAAGGTATATTGCTTTTTATTTTAAAAAAATGAAAATAAAATATAGTGGATCAGCAGTGGTGAAAAGCTGTTATTACTGTTTGATCATGTCAGAGATTAATGTAGTTGTTAACTGTTTTGCATGTAAGCAAGCACAGAGATGTTTCATCACTAGTTAATAGTGTTTCAATAAGCACATCATCTTTCAGTAGATAGTGGTGCAGAGTAGTCAAATAAAACTTAAAAAGAGTGTCATTTTGCAAGTTTGAGTTTTGGACAGGAAGGCTAATAATGATAGTAGACTTTAAAAACAAATCAAAACAAGATGAAAACACAGGATATTAAAAAATAAATAAAAATTCTTTCTTGCCAAACATCATAAAACGCTCTTCAAATGAGTGTCTCAGGACCTTTTGCCCCATAGATACACATAACAGTTACTTCAGTCTTAATTCAATCTGGTTGCAAATTAAGAGCCCAATTTTGTAAAAGGACCTGCATGAGCAGTTTTGTACATTTCAGAGTGTATTTGAACAAATATCTGCACTGATAGAGCCATCTCTTGAAAATGTATTGATCATAAAACCTTAAGTATCTTCTTCAATCTGCTCAGCCTGTTCTTCCTCAGGTTGATGTACGTTTTGAGACAAATGTCAGTGGAAGCTCAAGTGGGTTGTTCACATATTATGAATTAGCAGATCTGATAGAAATGGATTCTGTTACTGTAGATCACAAGATTAAAACTTTGGCTGGAAGTCTTTTATTCTTTTTTGACTGGGAACTGATGAAATTCCTACTGAGACTTCACCAGAAAAAAAAAAACATAAATCTGCAATGGATTAATTGTAAACATCCAGATTGATTTCTAATACAATTTTAATCAATACATAGTAAAGAGAAGACTTTGTCCTTGATGAACATTAATCTTCTAACAGTGATTTTTTTTAACTTGTTCTAAAGTATTCCAATAATCCTACACTAAATTTTACACAGAAGAAGAAAGCCACCTAGAGATCACTTAACAAAAGATTAGGACCATGATACCTATTTCAGATTTTGTCTACCTTCTTTTTTTCATAACATCCTTTAGCTATTGTAGAATATGAAGAATATGTAGAATATGAAGACCATATCTCTCCTCTCTATTTATGCAGCCCATTGTCGTTAGTAGAAACTTTGCATTTAAGTAAATAGTAAAATGTTCATTTAGCAGGTGCTAAATGTACAATAGTAGCGCATTCTAGTCTATGCACCAGAAACTTGAATAACAAAAATATTTAATATCTATTAGTATATAAAATCTAAATATTATAGAACAGTTTCAGACTAAAAGACTAAAAACTTTAAGCTTAAATGTTGAGTGTAAAATGAAATAGGTGCAGAAAAATTAAAATCTATAGTTAGTGTCCGTTCAATGAGGTTATTTTAGTCTACAATTTGTAATTGCTTGATATTCATAATAATTAAAAAAAAAAAGGTTAAGAAAAAGTTAAATTTAACATATATTTATTTTGTTAATGCTCTTTGTGAGCATTAGTATATGCTCACTGGAGAGCTTCAAGCTATAGAATACCTACTTACTGTACCTTAAAATCTGAAATTTAATAAGCTGCACCTGTAGAGAATAAAAGTAAAATGGTTTTACTCTTAACTTATGAATGGTGTTGTAGTTTTGATATTTTGGATACTTTAACGTGTTACATTAATCTTATTTTTATAATTTTTGTTTTATATTTTTTTTTATGTTCCTTATACAGTGCTCCTGAAAACTGTTATATTTGCCACATGAGCACAGCAATTACATCCCCTTAGTGATTTAATCGTACACGTTTGGTGTCAGATCACTTGGTTTGACTATTTCAATTTATCTGAAATTCATAAATAATTTAATCATTAAACAGATATTACCATTTCTTTATTCAAAAAGTTATGTGTATATGGGCAGAGGACTTTCCAGGACAGTTAGATTTCTGAACCTTTAGTTGCATGACAGTAGAATACTCTTCAGTCCTAACAGTGAAAAGCTAATCTTTTAAATCCAAAATATTGTGATTTTTTTCTCATCCCAGTTGCCAAAGTATATTTTTATGTCCTATATTCTGACCTGTAATAAGTCCCATAGTCTGTTTTCTCTAAAAACTCTTCTAATCTAGGACTGCATAAATCTATTGAAAAATAGCAAATGATACTGCTTACATCAATATAGTCATTCCTAAATTAAAATATTATCCAATATTAAAACATTAAAATATTGCTATTGTTTTTTTTCTGTTGAACTCAAAGCAGCTTATTATATGTTATATAAATAATATATTCATTTTTAAATAGCTGGATAATGGAGGTCTAGTGGTTAGGATTTGCTTATTGTACTGCTGTTGGTTGGCTATCATCACAAATAATTATTACCTGTATTAATGCAATATTTTTTCTTAGGTCTAAAATTCTGCACAAAAATCTAGTAGAAATAAAAATAAAGGAATTTGGGAGATTCTTTGTTTTATTTTGAATTAATTTAAAAGGAATATTTTGAATTTTTATATAATGATGTGAGATAGCTAGAAAGTTGTAACTTATTCCTTTTATGTAAATATGGATTATTCCAACTATCTAATATAACATTCTCATATAATTATTCTTAATCTCTGTTGATCTCATGCCCACAAATGTGTTAGGTAGATTGTTTAAGAGGACCAGATTGATGATATTTTCAAGATGAATACAATGTGTATTTGGAGCAATGAGAGTTTTGTTAACAGTGGTACTGCCACTGCTATGCTACCTTTATTCTTGATCAGTGATACAAAAATAATACTTGTTTTGAAAAAGATATTTCTGAAGTTTTATTGACCATAGAGAGTTTTCCGAAATACTTTATTTCAGCTTGGCTTTGGAGATTCAAGACTAAGATAACTCTGTCTTCCATAACAGCAATAAAAACACCTGGCAGATTATTTGTAATTCTAATCAGTTTTTAAACTATTGGCCTTCATTACACAGCCCACAGAGTGCTTGTGGCCCACAACATGTATAATTGTAACCCACCATAAATTAGTAGCATGGCCTCTATAATTTAGTGTTGCAGAAGCTATTGTTTATCCAAAAGAACATTGTTCTTGTGAAAAGATGAGTTACTTCTAACATGTATACTAATTACTGAAAATTATTGTATGACAATTGGATGTCCTCAGCCAGACATAACAAAGAAATACTGTCAGGTTGTCAGCTCGTAAACCTACTCCTTGGAGCTAAGGAACTGGTGATAAGCAAGCTTATGTTTTGAACACAGGTTGAATTTATCTAAAGCTGTATTTTGCTTTTCTGTTTCAGTTCCCTTTACTGATCTAGGGCATTGTGTGTGAAAATGGGTATAGATAATACATCTGTTAATTTTTAAAATATTAGTATAACTGTATTGAGTAAATATTTGAAGATAGCACTTACTATGAATTCTTCATCTTATAAACAGTATCAGTAAGAACTGATTAGATTGGCAGCTGTCCTTAATTTTCTTCAGTTTTAGAGGTTTCTCAGGTTTCATGAATCTCCCTAGCAGTAGAAGATATTTTTACCTGTGGTGAGGATGATTATTAAATGCTTCTGCATTAAATACGTATGCAAGACCACTCTATGCTGTCATAGGTTTGATGAACAAAGTACTTCAGAGTATAAATATGTCTTCTTTCATGATTGAAGTCAGTCAGGTAGGGGGTTCTGTATTGAATGCCTTACTTGCACATGTAATTAAGAGAAAATTTTAGTTTTGCAGCACAATGTAGATTTGGTTTATAGGTAGATGTAATAGCCTGTTTTACATTTTCTAACTGTTGATTGGAGAGGGGGATAGCTAAACTGCTCTTATGGCATTAATAAAGTTTGCTCAGAAGACTTAGAAGAGAGTAAAAACAATCTGATTAAATTTTGGAAGCCAAATTATAGTTTCATTGCTCAAATTTTGAATTCTAGCATTTTTTTTATTATACTAATGCAGTGGTGCCCAACCTAAGACAGGGAGTGAATCAATTAGTAAGAAAGGGTATTATGTTCCCAGAATTTTGTGACCAGAAGTATATTCATATGTGAATAAAATTCAGAACCCCTATTGTACAGTTGCGTCTTCACCAGCCATGTGATACAAGGTCACTTGACCATCATTTCTGGAGACAGTGAAAACTTTGGTTAATGTAGAGTAGTATAGATATTTCATAGGGTGATTTGAGCATTATATAGGTACTTGCATACAATTGTTTTTATAACTGCAGATAAATAAAAATGGGTTCTTGATGTCTCTTTTTGTTGTATTATTTGTTTTTGTTTGATTGTTTTGTTATTGTCTGGCAAAATCAAAGAACACTACTAGTATGGGACTGCACACATTTTCACAGTTTAAAATTTTATTGTCCCTCAGGACTTTTAATAAATGCTGATGTTAACTTTCCTAGATCTTGTTTATATTTTCTGGTATTTTAAATAATTGGTATTTTGCATTAATCTTATGGAGAACAGATATGTAAAGTGAGACAAACTTGGGAAAACAAAATAAAATCACAAATGACATTTAGTGGGAAAACCATGAAAGGGAATTGTCTTTAATTAGTTCACAGTTGGAGATTTGTTCGTACTGCTTATTTTAGTTAAGTCTTTCATTGGGGAGAAAAGAACTATTTAACTTTCAAGATCCTTGGAGGGGAGAGGGCCTTGAAACACTTATATATATCTCAGACACACCTTCCAAAATAAACGTTCATTTTCTATGTAGCCATGCTATATTTCCTTAATAAATACTTAATTATTTTAAATCTATAAAGGTTACTCTTTGTATTGAAATTGGATTATTCTCAAAGCAGGGCTAAAGAAGAGAACTTTAATATCCGTATCTTCCTGTTTGTGCACTGAAAAACAAAAGCTTTAATAGCATTGGAACTTATATTCTTGGCTTGAATGGTTTGGAGTATTTGCTTCTCACTCAGCAAATTCTAAGATACCTATCCTTAAAATCAGCTGTTAATGCTGTCTTTCACGTCTAACAAATAGAACATCTCTGCATCTAAATTAGCGAAGCTACTTTGCTCCAAAACTGACTCCACTCTGTGTGGTATAAGATTGAAGCTGAAACCTCATGCAGCACACCATACACTCATTACCAGGTAGCTGTCTCTCCACATCCATGCATTCAATTGTAAGAACCTCAGAAGCCACAGCCAGCAGTTCTTTCTTTGCATAGTCAGGAAAGAACCTCCTACTGCCTTGCTTTCAATCTACTCTTCATTTTACATTTACAGCTATTTCTTTGTCATTAAAAATATTCTTTTGTTCTGCTAATAAACACATGAGGAGTGTGTTAGAGCAGGATTAAATGAAAGCTGGTTTATGTGAATTGCAGTTCTGAAGATTAAGAGAATCTGAAAAATAATACATTGTCAGTAACCTTGCTCAGTAAGTTAGGAACTAGTATACATGGTGTGTGCTGTTGGGATAAATATTTGTGTGCTATAGTGTCCAAGAGTTAGTTACTGACAGCAGTAAATGTCTTTATTGAAAAACTTGTTCTATTTTTCCACTCTTTTTTTGCTGTATTGAACCCTGATCAAACTTTATAGTAGCACACATATATGTATTTGCAAATAAATACTTAAGTCTCTGCTGTGAACAGAAATCTTGTTTTGCTCCATTTGCCTTCCCTAAAACTATCCAAGATGTAAAGGGGTTACCAAGACAAAAATGATTCTAATTCTGCTTTACTAACAGATGTTCCTCAGTGCTATTTGTATGTTGAAAGTCTGACATTCCTGATTTTTTAAATCTGACCTGGTACTTAATAACATAGCTTTTAAAGTCACTTTAGCTTCTTATCTTACCACCTTGTCTGATCATTGCTCTCTTAACATTCTTGTTTTGAAATTTATTAACCTTTTGAAAACAAACAAATTCAAAACATGATTAGTCATACAGACAAGACCATCACCGATCATTTTCAGGTTTTCAGAGGCAATCTCATGGATCCCACAAGAGTAAGAAATATTTATAGTAAAGATTTATCTTCTGCCTACTACAGGTTCTAGATATGAAGTTCAAACTATCTTATCAAGAATTTTCTCAGTCTTTAGATTTTCCTTTGTTGTAACCAATTTTGATGCTATTCGTAATACAAATGAGTGTGGAAACACAGTATACATACGAAGGCAAAGTTTAGCACTAATATTCTATCTTGACAGCAGCGATAAAAACTGGGAGGCTATGCCTCATTGTTTAGTGACAAAATTAATGACTATTATTATCCATCTTTCTTTTTACCTTTCTTTGCATCTGCATTCCTGAGTACTGTGGGCTGAAAATTAAACTTAAAAATTAGACTTTATACAGAGATGTAAAAGAATACTTTTAACAAGTTCTGGTTTGCAATTTTAATGTATTAATTTTAATGTATTAGCTTTTTATTTTATTTTATTTTTTAATATCAAAAAGGTGTTTAAGTGGGCTTAGAAAAACCTATGGCTATCACAATAGCTAAAATCTAAAGTATTGATAACACTAGCTTATTAGATAACCAGAAGTTCAAAGTCTCAGCATCAGTAGATACTAACCAGGTATGATAAATGCTTTCATATTTAGTAACTTGAAAAAGCCTTTGATTTGTTTGTTTGTTTGTTTGTTTGTTTAATTTGTAATTTATATAGTACTATAGAATACAGCTATTCAAGAATCTGACTTTCAGCCTTTAATGGCTAGTTGAAGATGGCTACAGGTCTTGGTACCACTTCAGTTAAGAAAAATCCAAGCTTAGTTGTAAGTCCTTCTGATTCTTTGATGTATAAGAAAGTTATGATGTCTTCTAGCTTGTACAAAATCGATCAACATAACATTTACTAAATTATCTGATGTCTGTTAGCCTATGGTGATTTTTTATTTTATTTTTTTGCTAGAAATGACTTGTGACATCATAAATCATCCTTCACTGAAGGATTTGGTTTTATCTTCTATTTTTGTACTTAGAAATGGTGAGAATTGGAGGGGTTGAATGGATAGAAGTAGTGACAGCTGAGGAAGTAAAGAAATACAGAAAATGTAAGAAAATATGTGTCATTTTGTATTCTTATAATTAGATTACTGCTATTGGATAATGCAGAGGGTGGGAAGTAAACTGTTTACAAATTCTGAGCAATAGAATGTGTACACAAAATTAGGCAGGGTTGTGTATGTGGGAAGATGTTTTCAGTCCCTAGGAGAAGGCGGAGATGATTAGTCCATCCTTTTTTCATCAAGGATCTCCTTTCAAGAGTGATTCCAAGGAATTATTTATTTATTCTTAGCTGTCTTCTGATGGAATCTATTTTTTTTTTCATGGGTTATGAAAGCATTTTAAAGAGACTAACCGTCTGTGCTTAAAGCTAATGTTTATCGATATCCTAGCAAATGCTAAGCACGCTTTTGTCCACTCTTTAAAAAGTCAATAAATCATATCTGTGCCAAAATGTGGGAAATCCCAAAACAGAAGACAGTCTTTTATGGCAGCTACATGGATAAATTGGATGAATAGATATTGCTTGTTCAAGTGCTTCAGATAACATTTGTAACCATAGAATTGCACAGTCCATGGACACCACCTCAATATACTTTGTTTCTGTAAGTGCTTTTCCAATTTTTTCCTTAGTTTACTCAGAATGAGTATCCTCTTCCACAAGATTTAAGCAGCATAAAGGTTAGTGTCTTGAATTAAAACACAGAACCAAAATTCAGGACAAATTACTTTCTCTGATACTGATTTATTTATTTATGGCTTTTTGTAAGTAATTCAGGTGTGCATGTTGTTATTGTTAAAACTGCCACAGTATTAAGGAGGCACCATATAAATCGAGAACTTCCAATACCTATCTGTTTTCTGCCATATTGGGTATCTTGATTGTAATGAACAACTGGGGGCAGGATAATTACTTTTGTGTTAATAAGATATTTCTATACTAATTGTTTCTGATGCTATATGATTTTTGATATTTTGTCATAAAACAAAGGTGTTGATTGAAAAATGAGTCTGTTGAAAGACCCTTTCCTCGTGCACTTGTGCTAGATGCTGAAAGTCAGTCAAAATAAAAAAAAAATCTTTGGATGTCCTTCTCTATTTTTTTACTAGTACAAAAGAGCTATCTGTAAAGAAAAAAAAAAAAAGGCAACGGAAGGAAATAAAATGACGTGTATGCAATGCTATGTCCAAATGTACTAGAGGGAAGATGGAACATTGGGTGCCCAATCTACCTTTCATGGTTCATTTGTATTCACTGGCTGCATAATTAAAAGAGTAAATAAGAAACCTTAATCAAACAAAGAGGTTGTTTTGCCAGAATCTTACTCGGACAGGCCAAATGCTTTTTTGGTCTTATCCACAATCCTCAAAAACTGGCTGAATAACCTGCTTGAATATCTTGAGGCAGGAGTCAAAGACAGAGTGAAAGTTTCAGATACAGATATTATATGTTTGTTATTTCCTTTTTTTGTAGCTTTGTTCTGATTCTGTTATCAATTACTCCACTCCGTGCTTTGCTGGGGTAAGATCATTTTATACTTTAATTTTGTCTAGTTATAACTGAGGTTATACAGCGGTCTAACAAACCCAGAATACTTGATTTTTGTGAGAAACTTGACCTATGTGCAGGGTTGATTAGCATACTCATATAGTCCTTGCCATGCAAGATGTAATGTGGAATTCTTGCACACAGGTTGAATGATTTTCAGGAGGAAAGCTGATTCCAGCATCAGCACAGGCAGTACCAGATGCCATGTTTGGGATAAAGAGTCTTTGTTCACAGATGAATACAATGATCCTTGGGCAAATAGCAGGCATGGTGAATATGGCTTTTGTCTGTCTTAATAGGACTATTAATACATTTACAGCTGTGAAAGTAAAAACAAAACAAAACAAAAAAAATAAATTGTAATGTACATGTCTGGGAATCTTAGCTAAAAAAGAGAATGATAAAATTCTTCTGTATTTGGATCTTTCCAGTGATTGAGAGCCAGACTGTGAAGTTACTGAAAGAAATCACTACAGGTATTGGACATATAACAGATACTGTCTAACTCATTTTCAAGTAGTGTTAGAAAAAGTGTCTTCTAAGGGTGGTCTTTATTGCATACCTTCTCTTGTATTTGCTGCATTGTTAGTAACTTATTTTGCTAGACAATTTGAGGAAAGCATAAATTGCTTAAGTGGACAGATTATAAAGGATATTTTTATTTAGATTTCTGAAAATAAGGGCTTTCTCTTATCTTCTTGTTGGAAAGGAAAATTTCTTCCACTTCCTGCAAAGCGTCTGTTTCTCAGACAACTCACTGGTCCCTTCTGAAGTAATGTGATTGTATATATTTCTTTCTCATTATTGCATCCTCTACAGGAGATCATCAGAACACTTAGTTAATAAAACTCTATTTGCTCCAAATTGGTTTCACAATTCCGAGATTTTAGTCTTACCTTTTCACCCACCAGCTAATCCAGAAGCTCCAGCTTCAAGGTTACCATCAAGTTCTCCATTCAAACCCCAAACCTTCAACTTTGACAGAGCTGATTTATTGTATGTGGCTAAACATAGTGTTAGCAAGACATTCAGTAATTGTTTCTGCTCAGTCATAAGTCTTTCAGGAGGAAAACTTAGGCTCTGAAATGGAAGAAGTTTTTCTTACAGATGTTGATTAAAGCCTTGCTTCAGTGATCCTTTAATCTTGGACTGTTTGCTGTCACTGGAATTTCTGAACTCTGTTTAGTGAAAGTGCTGTAGGCAACAAAACCCCAGATAAGTTACTACTACAAGGATTTTTTAGTATTTGTTTATATGACAATACAAGTTTTTAAATACATTAGTGAACTAAAGCTGTTAGACTGTCATCTTTAACATGAATTCAGTGCTTAAAAAATCTGAGAATATTATCTTTTGAGTCGTGATTAAGTATTTCTGCATTGTCTACTTCAGCATTTCCTTTTTTATTTTTTACTTTTTTTCCTTTTTGGCAGCTGTGACAACTGCAAAAATTATTATTAATATTATTAGTAAAATAATCTCAGAAGAATTTCACATAATTATAGGTAGTGTTAATTAGGATAGGCTCATAAGATAGTCATTCAATAAGCAACATAGTATATTCATCAGTGAGGGTAACAATTAACAAGCTCAAAGACACTACTAAGAAGATCCCAGTATATAAATACATTAAGAACACTTCACTTTTCTGTAGAAACAATAAAGAAATTATTATTGATTAGATTAATTGTTTAGAATTTCATGAAGATTCTCTTTGCTAGTTCTGTAAAGATTCTGTTCCACTGTAAATCCCTGTATATGGCTAAATATGTTTTTGCCTTTAATTTGCCTATTTTTGAAATGGCATGTTGAGATAACCTGATCTTGTTGTCATAAATAAATAAATAATAAAGGAATTACATAGAGCTAGGGTATAAAAAGGTTGCTTTTCCCCTTTCTCTCTCTTTTCCCTTTCAAATAAGAAACTGGAATGCTTTAAGATTTGAATGAATGTCATTAGAAGTTATTCTAAGTATTCTTTCCTTATTGTAGTCTAAAGTTTCTTCACAATTTTTCTTTCTACCATAGTGTTTTTTTATTTCATCCCTCCAGATTTTTACCTGATGTATGGTTTCATCTACAGTCATTACTCCCATACTGCTTTAAAACTCTCCATCCCAACTTACCTCTTGCAGGATTGCTCGTCCCCATGACTCTTTACTTCCCTCCAACCTAAATTTCTTATTTTTTGACACAGAAATATAAAGTCAGAGCTGCTCCCTTTCAATTTAACCTCTGTACAAACTGCAATGTTAAATGTTCCTAAAAAGGAACATTTTTTTTGCCCTAAAGTTCTCACACATCATTGTGTTAATTACTGTAACAAGAGCCTGAATTTGCCAGACCTTTGAGGGAGAGCCTTCTATGCCTTTTTCTTAAAGAGAATAAACGTGTCAGAGTTTGATGTGTGGGGTCCTGTCATAGTGGTGTATGGGATATATTGACCACGGACTTCAGGGTCATAGTTTGACCTTGATAATAGGAATGGTTGTTTTGGAGGAAGGCAAATGAAAATTACTGGTATGTGTGTATCCAGTACCTGTTTCACCTTGTGAATTTGACAAACATTTAAAATTTGCAAAACTTCCAAAGTATTCATCCAAGGCACCCTCAATTCCACTAGGCAATCTTCTTTATTCACTCTTTTTTTTCTTCTTTTTCCCCTCTTGAGGCATGAATAAAATTTAATGGAAAGCTTTGTCATCCATGTTGTAAAACCACCAATATTGGCCCCAGTTAGATATTTTTTCTAGGTGTGTGACATTTGATATGCTATGCTACTCTATATATCACTGCTTGTGCCAACTGTAGTTTTTCTAACAGATGTCAGCTTTATCGTTTGTTCTCCATACCATACATGTGAATTCTAAATCTGTGTCCATATCAGACTTTTGGTTTTGCGTGTTCATATTTTTCTTTGCTAACCCTATTAATACCACTGAATTGTCTTTGAAGTTGGGCATGGCAATGATTGTCTCCAGGAGTCTCTTTCTTGTCAAATCATTCTTCATCAGGTTAAATGGTTTTCACTCTCTCATATTAAGTTAGAATGAAGAAAAGTTGGCCAGAAAGACCTGTTTGTTTTCTCCTTACACCATTTAAAATAGACTATAGTCTAGGATATCGTGAGTTCTATGTGGAATTAAATCTTTTGGCCCAGGAATCCAGGATGTACAAGCTACACTGGTTCAGCTCTGGGTAACTTTTTAATGTATTGATTCCATCTCAGAAGTTTTAAGAATGATTTGTATCTCCTTGTGTACAATCTATGTCCTTCCCTTCCTAAGGGATCTTTCCTGTGAGAATGGTTTGTTAAATTCACACCTACAAAACAGATTGAAGTTTTTCCCTCCATCCTTCTTTCCTGAAATTTATTACAGCTATTTGCTATCTGTCCTCATGTCTTATTGTTTCCTTTTCAGTTTCTGTGTCGTTGTTGCTGTTGTTTTGTTTGATTTGTTGTTGTTGTTTTCAGCAGATAGCTACTACATATTCCTGGCATAGACTCTTCTCCTGAGTTTTAGGCTAAATCACATTCCCAAATCCCTCATATACCCAGGTGATAGGTTTTCAGAAGACCACCATTCATCGTCGTTTTCACATTTCTAACCCCTAAAAATGGGGCTATAGGATCACCTCAGGTTTCCACAACAAGTGTTCTTTCACAGTGGTATAAACCTCAATGTCTTAAAAAGTCAAATTTTACTAAGTATTTAGAATTTTTTTTATTTTTTATTTTTGGAAATAACTGGTCGTATGTGCTTTATTGACAAAACCATAAAGGCATTGAATAAGTTGACTGTTACTCAAAAATCTTGCAACACTGCATGCAGGTACTAGTTATGAAAAGTAGTAGGAATTTATTTTATTTTATTTTATTTTGTTTTTGTTTTATTTTGTTTTTTTTTTTTGTTTTGTTTTATTATTTATTTCATTTTATTTTATTTTATTTATTTTTTATAGTCAGTAAGAATCTTCTCCATAAACAGGAGTTTTTGGAGATTGAGAGTATTAGTGGTTCTAAGAGTGATTAAGCAAGTTTGTGGACAGCAGTTACATAAACTGATGCTGAAGAAAATAGCCACGACAGACCATACAGATGACGATGAATAGATAATAATACAGAGATTGAAGATGGCTTGGCAGTGAGGAAATACTTTTTATAAAGTAGTAAAGTTCAAGTGCTCTCCCTCAATAACATCCCTTTCTGCCAAGAATACTGGACTAGAGAAAATAGTAGTCTAATCCAGTAAAATTTTTGTTGTCTTGCACTCTCTTCTGAGCAGTGAACACTGTGAAGCCAGTTGTGTCAGGCAGGCTCCTTAGCAGCAGAACTTTCTCAACAGAGAATCTGCAAAATCCTGCTGATTTCATGCCTTATTTCCATGTCTTTGCACCAACCTCTGCTTCCTTCCATCAAACCATTAAAATATTGTAAGTGGAAAAATGAACCATTCATTTTACTGAGGTTTCAGGAACTGGAAACTACTTTCCATCACCCTTGAGATCTAGCTGTCAGCTCCTGGCTTTTCCCAGGATTTTCATTGTCTTTGCTTGTTCTAGAGGCTTACTACTGTTGTGTAATTTTTACCCTGCCCTAGCCCGTACTCTAGGTGTTTCTTGCAGCTGAACATGTTCAATGGCTTTCATGAAAAATTATATTCCCCCTCTCTTCTGAAGGCTCCATCTGACCATGGAGCAGCAGTCAGGACCAAGGAAAGTGTCAGATCTCCCTTCTGCCTTTCAGACATCACTCCCTTTAGGAAACATAGAACACAAAATTCATAGTAAACTGTCACCAAACAAAATTAATACTGCTTTTTGGTGAAGATGCTCTTCTGATCTTGACAGAAAGCAGTTAGTCTATTCTTTTCTTCAACCTGGATTGGTGTGTCTGCTATGTGCTGCTATATTCCATGACAGGAGGGTGGTGAGGCACTGGAACAGGTTGCCCAGAGAAACTGTGGATGTCCCATCCCTGAAAGTGTTCTAGATCAGGTTGGATGGGGCTTTGAGCAACCTGGTCTGGTGGGAGGTGTCCCTGCCCATAGCAGGGGGGATTGGAATTGGATGATCATTAAGGTCCCTTCCAACGCAAACCATTCTGTGGTTCTATAAACATTTTAAAAATTGCCACTATTGGAGGTAACGTTATGTTTAAATCCAGGAAGCTATAGCTAAGGAAGGGTATCAGTCTTGAACTTGGAATTTCCTTTTCATTAATTTAATTTAAGAAAGAGAACAATGATGAAATACTTTGGAATTTATATAAGAAGTTAAAACCCTCCAAAATATAATAGCTATCAACTCCATATTATTAGGATTGAGACAAATCAAGAAATAATGTTTGGCTTCTCTTTTTGAATGCTTGAATCTACCTTATTTTGAACTAGTGGCTGATTTTCTATAATCTAACTTTGTCAAGGGCTCACCCTGGATGGCAGGTAAGCCCACACAGATGCTTGCTCAGTTACCCCATTGCCAGTGGGACAGGGGAAGAGGAAGCAAAGAGTAAAAGCAAGAAAACTTGTAGGCTGAGATAAAAAAAAAAAAAAGTTTAATAAGCAAAGGAGAAGTGGAAAAAGAGAGGAAGAAAATAAAAAAAAAAATAAAACAAGTGATGCATAGGCAATCATTCATGAGCTTCCACAGGTAGACTATGCCTGGCCAATTCCCAAGCAAAAGATGGCTAACCTCTCTAAACTCCCCATTTTCCCCTTTTATTGCTGAGCATGATGTTATATGTCATTGAATATCTCTGTGGCCAGCTCAGATCATCTGCCTTGTTATGTGGCCTGCCAAGCTCTTGCATACCCCCAGTCTAATTCATTGTGTGGCAGCAGAGCAAGAAACAGAACTCCTTGGTGCTATGCAAGCATCATTCAGCAACAGCTAAAACATTAGCGTGTTCTCAACTGTTCTGGTCACTAATATGAAACCAACACCATCCCACATGCTACAACAAAATGTAACTCCATCCCAGCCAGACCAAGTTTAAAGTTACTAGTCAATAATAAGCACTACTAAGTACTATCACGAAAACCATATATTTGAAAATGTTGTGATATGAAATATAGCTACAGCTTTGATGAAGAAATACTAAATCATCTTTTTGTTAAGAAGCAGGGAGTATTTGTGAGCCTATGTGTGGGAGAAAATCTTAAATAAAGTGACTGCAATACGGTAGTCACCTTTGGTAGGAAAGATGTCCAGCATTTTCTAGTAAGTTCTACATGGTTGCTGTGTGTTTAATGCAAGCCTGTGTGTCTGCATTGCAAAACCTCAAGATATGTAGTAACACTTGGAAAATATTATGATGTAACTCTTGGAAAATGCTGACTTTTAAGTGATGACCTCCAAATTGGAATGAGCATCATAAAGAGCAGAAAATGCACAAAATGCAGCCACAAGAGCTTTATAGGGAAGCAAAATCTAAGGACTCAGTAAATATAAGCAAGTTCAGATGGGGAAAAAGTAGTTTCATGGAGAAGAAATATGTTGCACAATGAGGTGGGAAAAAATTTCAGGGGGAATCCTTTTAATATTGTAAGTGCAAAAGAAGGTCTATAGGGAAGAATGCGCATGTCCAAGACAAAAAGTCAGGATGATTTTACCTGCCAGAAGGGGTCAGGGAAATGGTCTTGTCAATGAAGTCTAGTATAAACATTCAGGAACATGCTTTTGATTTATATATTCACATAAAACAAAACAAAACAAAACAAACAAACAAAAAAAAAAAGAAAAAAACACCTCTGGCCAGCATTTCTAAATTATTTAAGTTTACTTAAATGTGGAGAACAATATTTCTTTGTTTCTTTGTTCTTTTTCCCTCACTCCCATGCTCTATAAATTGCTATATTTTTATGCAAGTCTACAGGGAAAAGATGATATGTGAAAATCTAAATACAACCTTTTGATAAAGACCACTACTTAGTGGTAGATTAGGTAGATTGTTCTTACCTTCTGTATATGTGACTGATTTTATGTAATTTCTTTTTGAGGTACTAGACACAGAAAATGTGTATTCTAGATGAACATAAGCAGAAATGCTGAATGTTCACAGCTTTTAGTGGCTTTTTGGTGGCCATGAGTATCCACTTTCATTAAAAATGAGGGCTCTACTGTTTCTGGTCCTGTGATTTCTTAAAAGTCATAACCTGAGATCTCCAGATGAAAATATCTACTGCACAAGTACAATTACAAATGATTATTAATGTTTGAGAGTATTAAGTACAGGAGATAACTTAAGAATTATAATCATATTGCTTATAAGATATTACTAGTTTTTATTTATTTATTTATTTATTTATTCAATTTGAAAAGACAGATGTACATAACATTTTGTCTGCTACTTTAGAAGCCAATTAATATTGTTTTGGAGGACAATACAAGCTGATAGCAATGTTTAACCTTGCTTCCTTCAGTCTTTGGAAGAAAGCCCTAATTCTTAATTCTTCTTTTGTGTTGTATGACTTATTATTAAAAGGTCATGTGCTTGAAATAGACTTTATTTATATATTATGTCTGTATAAAGTTCTAATTAAAAAAAAATAATACTGCTACTACTATAAACTTTCAAGTATGCTTTAGTTATAATGGTAAACTTAGCCTACTTCCTCCCCCCAGACACCTTTTTATTTTTATTTATTTATTTATTTATTTTTCCAGAAGAATATACTTTTAGAAAAGAAACAGAGAAAGTAGTAGTTACATTTGAAAATAATAACGTTTTGTAATTTACAAGTGAACTGAATACACTGTATATCAAACTTATCATTGCATTGGAAATGAAAAAAATTGTTGTATAGATATATTTGAAATAACTAGAATTAAGAACACATGAAAGAGACTATATAGCTTAAAACATTGAGAGTGGTTTTTGGTTGCTTTTTGAATTGACAATCCAAATACTAATACATTACTAATGTTCATCAAGCCAGTTAATTATGCTGTTGGATTTTTACAATAGTGTGTTCTATGAAAGAGATGATGAAACTGAAGAAAAAAAAATATTTTGTAGTGAATATGTTATTATATAGATTTTTTTGTAATGGGACCTTATCCAAATTGTAGTCTTAACAGATGGGATCTTGTTGGGGTTCCACATATTTAGTTATTTAGGACTTTAGTAAACAGTGATTTTATCCAGTCTGTGATTGGAACAGATGTGATCTTATCAGGGTTCCACTTTTTTTCAGGAGCATAAAATTGCCATGATTTGCTGTACAGTGCTATAGTTTACTTTTTGTGCTTTTAGAACCAGAGTCCTTTTTAGCCAGAATTTGCCCTTGGGCCCTAAAAACATCATAATAGGGAGTTAATGTTTTATTCTCTATTAATCCCATTAAATCCTTTTAATATTAGAGCATGTGTTGCTTTATAGCATTAACTAGTGTCTTGCACTCAACAGTATTTTCACAGTTTATGACACTGCTTAGGGCATTAACAAACAGCTGTTTGAATTAAATGAGCAGTTAAGGACCCTGTTCATTAACTCAAAAGTTTCATGTATTTTTAATTCCTTAAATCTAATGGTATTATCACCCTCCAAGATATCTATCTTTGATTATAATTTGCTGTGACCAGTATCGGTTTGGGTGAGATGAGAGAGGTTATTTTTTGACTATAAACTCTATCAGTGGTGAACAACTCCAGTGAATCTGAACTGTCTTCTAACAGTTTTAATCTTTTGGGATATAAAACTTTTAAAGTTGTTTACAGCAGTTGTGTTAAGATTTCTTCCAATTTTGTTTACTGATGACTTCATTTAGCTAATGTAAAGAGGCAGTTGGAACAGAATTATTTGCATTTGAAATGGTGCTATCAGAGGTTTCTGACTGACTCATTTGAAAAAAAGAAAAAGAAAAAGAAAATTGTATTTGGACATTGACAGAGCATCTAATGGTGTCCTATGTATCAAGTATACATAGGCATTTCATATATTATACAAGATTTAGATCTCTAAGTCTTCATTCTACTTGGAGAATAAATTAACTTTTATTTTAATGTAGATTCTATGTTCTTTGTTATGAGACAACAGTGCTATAAAGATATGTTTTGAACTGAGGCAGATTTGTCATTGCATAGCTTCAATTTTGAAAAAAAAACACTCAATAATAAATGTGTTTGCGCGTGCATGTGCACATACATATTCAAGATTAATATTGCTTTAATACATGCTTTTAATGCTTTTAGTGCATTTTAGAATTACATACTTAAGCCCAAGTTCTGCACATTCAGAAGGATTATTCATGTCCACTAATTAGGCATGTGCTTAGATATCTCTGGGAATTAACCCAGTTTTGTCAACCTTTTTTACGCTTTTTAAATTCTTTAAAATATTCTTGATTGTTTAGCTTCACAAAAAAAAAAAAAGGTAATTCCTAATGAAATCTTCAGTGAAAAGAAAATAATTCAAACATGCAACACTTCATAATAGGTTTTAATATATTTTATTGCTTACTTAGCTGTCAGCTCAGAGAACTCCTTTAGTCTATACTCACTGTATTAAAGCATGATAAGGCTTCCTAACAGACTAGTACAATTGTTTAGTATTTTTTTTCTGCTCCAAGAGTACTTTAAGCTCTTTCTTTCACACTGAGGCATAAGATTGTCTATGCTATCTGCAATAACTGAACTGTGCCACTTCTGGAAAATAACAAAATTACCAGCAATAAGTACCAATCAGTTTTGAGACTTTTCTCTTATGAAGTAATCCAGTTCTAGTATTTCATTTTGCTGCTTTCAATCTGATTATTCACATTCATGTGAAGCTCTGAGAAATATCTTTTTATTTATCCTTATGATAAATATCCATAATAATAAGTATCCGTAGGAATCCTTTATCCTAAACTCTACAAGGATTATCTTTACCTCTAAGCTTTTGATGTTTTTGGTAAATTTACATCTCCTCAGGAAGACTCTTGGGACATTTGGATGCATATTCAAGGTGGTCTTTCTCTATGCAGTTATCACTCTATGCAGTTATCATTGCAGATTTCAGCCAGGGAGGCCAGAACATTCACAGATGGTAAAGGACTGTCCAAGGTATCTTGCCATAACAAGGGGATAAACACAGAATAAACTGGCTATAATACAAAACAGTTGAGTCTATCTGAAACCTTTAACCTTGTTTTCATATTCTTCTTACTCTATAAGACATATCAGAACACATCATACAACAAAAATAAGACTTAGTTCTTAAATAAGTTCTTAAAAGGAGCTTGTATCCATTTTTTATTTGGAATTCCTTTGGAATAGGAAAATTTGCAAGTAGTATTTATACACATGGGGAAGAGTAGTGAGGGTATCTAGACTTGCTCCACCTTCAGACAACTGGCTTCAAATTTCTCTCTTCTCTGCCCACGTGAGTTGGAAGGTTCCGTTATTGTTTTGTCTTGAAGCCATATTAATGGATACCATACTGCCATGCAGACCTCTGTGTGCCTTTTCTCCTTTTTCTTTTCTCATTAGAAGGATGCCACATGAAGAAGCACAGGTAATTCCAGTTACCTATACCCGTGAAGGTTGCCATGCACTCATTTCAAATTATAATTATTGTTATAAAGGCCAGCTATGAATTACAGATAGTTTCAGCTTTTCCTGAAAAAAATTGTGAAGTCAAACAAATTATGTGTAAAAATATGTTGTACTTCCAAAAGAAGTCTTCTGACCAAGTACCTTAAAAGGCTTGACTGAGATTTACACATAAATTTTACAGTTTCATCTTTTCATTCACGTCAGTACAATAGTTCAAACTCAAAAGTGCTGAGAATTTAGGGATGACTATTTAAAAGCTGTTTAAATTTTGACGAGTGTACACAATGGAGATGGGGTTGGAACCTTTACCCAGTATTGCAATAAATGTGTTATGTTTGAGCTTTATGAGAAAATAAGGTGAATATTATACATTTTATTTGTTTATTATAAAATGAATATTTCTTAGAAATATAATTTATTGAGTTTCATCGTTTTGTCTTTAGGCAGAATAAGGAAGAGTCATGTAGATAAAAAAATGTGCTGAAATCTAGTAGACATATTCACTAAGAAATTTAAAGGAATAGAGAAAAAATGATCTCATCATCTGCATCACTGTTTGATATACTAGATCCAGTCACCATGAACGGTATGAGTGTTTTAGGCTAGAAATAGGAAATTCACACTGAGGAAAAGATAGATCTTCCTTGGAGTTCAAAAAGTTGGTCATCTTAAACAGTAGAATTGAGGCTGGTGCAGTTTTAAAAGCTCATTGATCATG